>NC_056735.1:1499066635-1499156117 GCF_019279795.1 Protopterus annectens
TAAACCTTGTCACCACAATAAACAGGACATGCTGGAGGGATAGATTTCTGTCCCAGAGACTTCCCATACTCTGGAACAGACTACCCATCTATGTCAAGCAAAGTTCTTCATTAGCACTCTTCAAGAAAAATCTTGATGACTGGATGGGGAATATGAAATACACCCCGGGGATCACTTCTGTGTCTCTGCTCGACAGTGACACAGGAAAATAACTTTCTTGGGTGGTGAAAGCCAGGGAACCTTGTTGGCTAGTATTACATAGGACCTTTGGCCGATAGCCTAGTACCTACCTATGAACCTATGAACCTATAAACATGCTGCATTATAGGAATAGAGTGAAGGCAGAGTACAGGCAATACTTTGAAACAGTTACTCTAACAGTCTTTAGTTTGCTAGATGCAACACAGTGTAACTTCCTATGTGGAATGTTGACAAAATTCACTTGACTGAAGATTTTTTTTTTGTGCATAGCATCAAGGGTTTGATTCCAAAGGCATTTCATATAATTTCTTAGTGTGATTTTATGTGCGTATGATATGTTTAATCACCCACATTTTAACATTTGCCACAGGTATGAGTTCTCAAGGAGATATATGGAATACTGGCCAAAAAAAGATCATTTGAAGTGATATCCACCCCCACAGCTATGAGATTTTTATCCAAGGTATGCTTGTTATAAACCTGTTGCCCCTCTCCTAACCCTTCTTTACCCCAGTATCAGTCATTTCAAGCTAAAGAGCATAACAGGTTAATAATGAAAACACACCAAAAACATGTCCATGAATGCTCCATTACACAAAACATTACTATGTGTATACTTATCTCTCTTTGTATTCACTCATCCATTCCCACCCTCCTTTAAGTGTGTGTATCTATTAGGCTGCTGGATGTAAAGGTCATCTCATGGTTTCTGCATATTGTTATGACTCTTCTGATGAATAATACCAACACGTTGCCTTAATTCAATAGGTTAAAGTGATGATCAGGTGTATAAATGTACATTTGCATCTTGTCAAAGCTTATAATCCAGCAGTAGGGGATGCCCTTAAGGACCGTTTTTGGAGTTCTCTTTCCTGTATATCTGTTGTCTATCCATCTGTTTACCCCTTCTCCTACATAAGTATGATATGTCTGCCTAACAAGTAAACTGTAAGTTGGCCCACAATTGATATAGCTGTCAAAAATCAATTCCACATGACACCATTATATTTCAGATGTCCCACATCTTCAAACAGTTGTATACGGATGTATTAATTATTGTCACTCTGTATCTCCTCTATCATTATCTCATGCAATTCATGCTGCAGAGCAGGACATATTCTGATTGAGAAGACACATCGTACCAATGCACCATTAATATGTTCATGAATGTGCCACAACAGTACCTCCTTTGTCCTGTACAGCCCTGCATCTGCCATCACCTCCTCTGTCTCATCAGAATATACTGTAACATCTTTAGTAGGATGATGGATGATGTGGAAACTGTCCTTACTGGGAAGAAGTATACAGCTCACACTTTTCAGGATATCTGGCCCTACATAAATAGCATATCTGCTGAGTCATATTAATCATTTCAAAGTTTGTACCACCCCTAGACATTGGTAGCAAGCTGTCAATACAATTAACTTGTGATTTGCAATAGTTGTAGAAGTGTATTCAGATAGGCAGTATGGATACAATTTGGGTAAGATACATATTTTAGTGTAGTCTTTAATAGTCACTTATTTGCATTCCTGATCACATTCACTTAGCTAATGACATCCTGACACCATTTGTTAACAAAACAAGTGATCTGGATTTAAGTTTTCACTCACTGGTGCTCTGACCAGACGTTCACTGCTCTTACACCCTGTGCCACAGAGAAAAGCAAAGGCAGCAACTGTATTTTCCACACGTACTACTACCCAGAGTGCTGATGGCCATGCTTCACTGCTGATCCTGTTTGTGTGAAGGAAGGAGTACTACGTTACATTTTTCACTCTTTTCCTTAAGCAGATAATTGTATTTGCTCAACACTTAACATCGCGCAAACAGGAAGGGCAAAGGCCAACAGTTATTTGTGTCATAAAACTTTGTCTCCAACATTTCAAATATAGACTGCAATATGCACATTGTACTAGCTGCCAGTAATTTCTGACAAATGAAACATTCACAACAAACATATGTTGTTTTGCAGTTAACTCCAATCAAGTCAGTTACAGTGTGTCCCTATTTGCACACAGTTTGGCAATGAGCACCAGTGGACAATGCTACTACACAAGTCCAATTTAAATTCCTGAAATTTCATTTGCTAATATTTTATTATCATCCACATGAAGCAATGCACTTTGTAAAGAGGCGTATAGCATGTCTAACTCTGGTTACTGGGCTGCAATCCTCAAATACAGAAAAATGCATTTGTATACACATACTTTCTGATATTCATGTGTGCACTGCAGGAATGCACTTGCAAATGATATATCAGTACTTGGGTCATTGTCAGACTCCAGAATTATGTAGCTGAACTGTAGTGTTGCATTTGGTATGGTTTATAGTGACAGTATATATATCCCATTGATATTGTCAATAACTTGTATTAATGTTGATATACCTTCATCTGAATAAGAAGACACCTAACTCCATCATTGCACTACTGGTGCTTCCCAGCTGTGTCTGTGTCTCATCTACACAACATCAAGAAAAATAGGTAAATGTCTGTCTCACTTCTACAATATGCATTCAGGAAAACATATTTCACCTAGGTTAAGAAGATGTATTAATAAGTACTTTTGCAAAGTGCACTCACACAATTATATCACAAATCCTGACTTTGCACCCAAGTCTCTTAATAGAATATGTTACCTGCAACACTATGGTGTCATTGTCTATAAAGTGCTGTCTGACAGTGTTAAAATCAGTGTTGGTGTGAGCATTAAGTAATGAGTTATCTAGCTTTTGTAACTAGATAGGTAGGAGATATAATCTCACAACAGTTAACTTGTGTATGTGTGCGTCCATGTCTAAGTGGGTTTGTGTATCTTCAAATGAGCTTGTGTCCAGGTCCTGCTGCCCTCACTCAAGTAGATTTCAAAAGATGGTCTAACACTGCTACGTGACTCCACAGCAATTTCATACAGCTCTCCCATCATCTTCTTTTCAGCATACACTGGTGATGTCATCCTGTATAAACTGCCCTCTGACAGTGATAAAATCAGAGTTTTGCAGTAGTACTGTGTTTTCTATCTTGTTTAACTAGATAGGTAAGAATTCTCACCTCATAACATTCAAATTGTGCATGTGTGTGTCTCTTCCTTCAACTTTCAGTCTGGAGTCAATTTTAAAAAGGGATGTGAGTCCACAATCCGACCGTCCTCCCAACATCTTCTTTTCAGCATACTCTGATGATGTCATCCTCTATAAAATGCAATCAGATATTGTAAAAGTCATTAATCTGTGGTGCCGCTAGTCTTACATTGTTTAGAATCCAACTTGTATACCTAGACAGATATGGTGTTTGAATCTTCCCTCAGTCAACTGGTATGTGTCTGTGGGTTGGTGATATATAGTGGTCATTGTATGATGTTTTAAAGCTCTCATCATTTGAATCGCACTCAGGATAACCTTTTACATAGCCCTTTGAATCCAACATACCCTTTTTCCCTTTGTCCACTTAACATCCTTTCTGTGGGATGCTGAGGATGCCATTGTCTCAAAGATACATACACTCAGCCCCTCTATGATCCTGTACAAGCCATCTACAGACCACTAGATGTGTTATTGCTAATTCACTCATAGGGTGGTACACCATGTCCCGTATGGGCATAGGTAGTCTGTAATAAAATCAAACACATACTCATATACCCCACTACTGTCTTCCCTCACCTAGAGAAAGTGATTTGGGTTTAAATGGGCTGATAATAGCTAGGATTGTATGGACTCTTGGGTGTTAGCCTTGTAATGTCATATGACCCTATGAGAATTTTACATGTTGATGTTGTCATTCATGTGTGCCATGTTAAGGTGTGGATGTACCATAGCCCTACAACAGTGTTTTCCAATTTGGGAATTGAGCTACCATATCATTATCCACTGCTGCCATTTGGTCACATGTCCCTTCCATAACAGCTGTAGTAATGTGCCTCCTGAGGACTGGGGGCATGGGATGATGCTATGTATATCACTGCCTTACTAAGGCATGTGTTGTGATAGTGAAGTATATCCACACTCTACACAGTTCTCATTCAACCATCACAGTGACAGCTGCAGTATGGTACAGGTGTGCATGTGTATAACTATCATCTGGAAATGTTGTCTTACATACAGCAATATTACGTCATAGTGATTACATGGACACATATGCTTGGGTTCATCAACATGCTACAATACTGTAATATACACAAACATATGACATTTTCAGATTCACTTGGAACCTTGCCAGATTCATTATATGCAGTATTCTATTACTATTCACAAGGATTATTCAGGTACTCTCCTGTAGCTTTGTGTGGCTGTCAGTGATTGTGTTATTAACTGTTCTGCATGAACCGCATCCACCTCAGTTGTAATGTGCCTATATATGGTATCAGGGCCCTCACCCACACATTTGCACTGATAAACATATAGGCATATATTGTACAAATGATGTAATGCCATGAAATAGGTAGAGTTGTATGACTGTGTTAACAGATCCATTGTGTCATATGTGATTCATATCCAAGGTTTTATTTGGAGGTGATATATAGCTTGAAGTCCAGTTGTAGAATAGGTACAGCTATAGTGTGACTGTACTATGTTACAGACATACCACTACATCACATCAACATTACCACTTGATAGTTTGCATGAACACATTTGGATGTATGTTAGTATTTCATGGCAACAAAACACTTTCACTAGAAATGTCAGGGGGACAGTGATCATGTGGCACATGTGTTGAGGTTTGACATGGACTTACGGAGTGTGCTCCATGTATTGTTTGGTACGTGTACAATATTACAGAGACAGCTTCCTCAGTCATTGACACTTGACTTTGCGCTGCTGTAATTTCTGTGCACAAGGGCATAGTTGATGCATTGCCATCATTCTCACACATTGCTGTAGCATTCATTATAATGGATAACTTCTTTATTCACATATCAACTGCAGATGCTTCAGACAATATCCATTGGTATTACATGGGTCAGATGCATGCAATACCCAGCTGTTTGTAGGGAATCCACTCATAATAGTGTGGTGTTTGTATGTGTCGTTATCCGTATGGCCAATGCTTAAGTCAGGCATGGATGCTTCAGTCAAGTGTATCACATTTGGCACATTGAGCTCTCACACATTTGGTAGACCATACGGAACTATGAGGAGATGATTATTATCATCTACTGAAGTGGCTGCAGAGTTAAATGTACACCATATGGGGTGTTTCAGTTGTAACTGGTGTTATGAAGTATGCTGTCCACTAGCTTCCATGCTTCATAGTGTTTCCATACACCATGGTTTTTACCAAACATTAATTGCTTGGTCCCTCACGTGTTTCGTAATCATTCACAAAATGCTCATATCTTCCCAGAAATAACTGAAAGACATTAGCTACAATCAAAGCTTTATTTGTTCACAGGCATAGAACAATAGATGCATGCAGACAATACTGCTGATATAAACTGAAATAAGTGTGAAAAGTCTACCACCATTGTACATAATTTCCTAGTGTAAGTATTGGAGTGCAGACATATCATTACAGAATAAACTGTTCAGTCAACATCACAGTGAAATCAACATATCTTCAAGTGATTGGATCAATGTGATTTAATTTCCATATATGTTTTAAAATATATTAATTATGACACATGCATGTCTGTTATACATGTACTGACTGTACTAATCAGTCATGTAATGCAAACACATAGAATTGCATAATAAGAATTAAAACATGTCTCAAATAAATGCAGTCACCACACAGGAGGAGGGGTGTTTAAATATGCACCTGTGTCATCTATAAAATGAGCAAATTACTGCAACTATCATGATAAATTTGTAAATCATGACAAATGAAACTTTAACATAAGACTTATCTGTACTTAATCTGATCAGAATCAGACCTGTTTTTATTATTATAATCCTTGTTTGCACAAAAGGTTGTTATGGAGCTTTGTAGACTACTGTTAATTGCCATTCTAAGTTCAAATTATAGTTATGCATGCACTAATACTTTAACATCAATTGCACAAGTGAGCTTGTCAGCAGGGCAATTCAAGGAACAATTTTGAATTAAAAAAATCATGTAATGTGAGTGGCTTTTATTATTTTGGTATATTGTAACTGACTGTTGTACTCAAGATATGTGGATTTCACTGTGATGTTGACTGAACAGTTTATTTTGTAATGTTATATCTGCACGCATACACTTACACTTAGAAATTACATACAATTACATACAATGTTGTTGGACCTTTTGCGCATACTTCATTAGTGTTATTAAGCAGCACGTCATATTTGTGACCTGTCTGCTTGTATTTGCACTCTACATTGTCCAAGCATAAGGAAATAAAATTGAAAATGACTTAAATGATAACTATTTGTATACAATCATCGTGAGCTGAACACTCATGATCTGTCTGTCAAACAATTCTGCCAGACAGGAGTGACTTAGGCAAAAAAATATAGATATGGCTCAGTAAGAGGGCCAAATCTTTTAGGTCTCAAATCTCCCATGTTAGGGCAGCCATATAGATTATAATGGGATAGTGACATAATCCCTCCAAGTGTGTTTTTCATGACAAGTAACACATTCCACATTCTGCTCCTGTGGTTGATAAACACCTCTCTGAGATTTGCCTTAGGCATGTGCTTGAGTCCGGCAAGATCCAAATGCTGAGTATGTTAGTGAATGCTCACAGGCATTATTTATTTCTCCAGAAATAATTATCTTGTTTGCATGACTTCATACAAACATTTAATCATTCATGTAATTCTTTTTTCACACTCTAGGCCTTTATTGGATTTGAAGGTTTATACACCATTTCTTAATATATGCAGCAGAATCATCACAAAGTACAAGTGGGCCTGTGTTATAATACTTTCTTGTGTTTTTGTGTTGGGTAGCTGATGTTATTGTGTTGTTTGCTATACTTCCTTGTGTACATGCCCTGTATAATGATGAAGTAAATGCATAGCATAATGTACGCATGAAATAACACTATTCTAAGGTAGTTCTTGTCATGTTTTCTTCTTTGTCAAAATTTAACAGAATTATCCTGTGGATGGTTGGCTTTGTCAACATTTGCACAATGGAGTTATTGACCTACTGGCGGAGGATAATAACTTTTTTCACAGGCTAGTGTACACTCGGTGTATGTGCAATGTAAATCTTCAACAGGTCACTTAGTAATGCATGTTTCACTTGGATGTGATGTCTCTTACTATAGTGTCATACAGGTCTTACCAATGTTTTTAACAAGGCCCACTTCAGGCTTAAATATTTAAGTTAGCATGAAAGGTGTGGCACTTACACCAGGAAGGACACACGTCATTAAATTGATTACAGTAACAAAAATTAATCATACCCACATAATTGTAGCATGACATTTGAAACATTTGCCCATTAAATGATGTATTGACATCATAATGTTGTCATGGACTTTTATTTTCCTCTGTCTTATCTGGGTTACCGATCCATTTGTGATAACACATAAACACATCCTGTGCATGCTGACATATATCATGAGATTCAAAAATACAACCCATTTGTCAGGAAAGTTTATACACTTGAGCTGTCCCTTGATTTATGGTCATGTTTTCATATGTCACTTTATAATGTCTCATTTTGCATGTACATATCAGATCATTATTCTGTTTATATCCTGGACAATGTGACACATCTGTTTATATGTTATGCCCTCCTGTATGTTGCTACATATACACACACATTATTCATGATCACAAAATTGCTACGATTCACAACATGCATTTTGCTAAAAACTTTCTTTTTTATCATTTATTATTATTATTATAGAAATTTTTGCACAGGTGTCCATGATTCTTCTCCATATTTCCACGTTGTCACAGGTGGCACTCTGACACAACAATCATCAGTATTGTTTCCTACATGCACATAGAGCAATGAAATACTTAACAATTCTTTAACCTGCATGTATGTTATGACATCAGACATGTGCGTATCATTAACAAGCTTTGATCAGTCTTACAGCATACATTACAAAAGCAAAGTACTTCCATACACCTACTAGCTTGGCATTCTAAATGTAATCATATCAGTAACACAAATGTTACTAAGCATGCCACAGAAAATGTATAGTGGAAAACTTACATTTAAGTTTCATAACTTGTATTTACACTAATGCACTTATAATTTACATTAATATACAACACATGCTTGGATAATACATGTTTAACTTTACAATACCCTTTCTATGGTTACAAGTGACAAGAAATGAAAAAAAAAAATGTCCCTTTCTGAAGTGCATAAGACAACTGTAAGGTTCATTTATTTAATATTTTACATGATATATGGGCAATGTACCATATTATTGGTTAAAACAGATTCGTTTTTGGATACATATTGGATTTGCAATGACCACAATATATGTAAATATCCCTTAATGTATCATGTCCTTGCTAGCTGTTATCTCAGCTCAACATTTTGTAAACATTTATATCACATTTACTCCCCTTTGTTACACTATAGCATTGTGTCCCTCTCACATCCTTCCTTTGTTAGCATTCTGTTTTTATTGATGTACTTGTCCCTAAGTGAACAATATTATTTGTATGTCTGAAAATATATTTAGTTACGGTTGTTTGTGGACTTATTAATTATATCTAAGTACACTTTCCTCATTTATCTTCCCCTGCCTCTTATTTATTTAATTCATGTCACCTTGCCTCATATTGTGCTGTCTATGCATGCTCGCTTACTGGGTTTGCGTCTGTGCAGAACATGTTGTTTATATTTTGTGCTCAAGTCTTTGTGCACCTCTTTGTGGCAACTCTTAGCTGTTCTTGTCATGAACAGGTGCTGCTAAACATGTGGGCTTGCTTTGCAGCTTGCATATTCAATTAGCACCACAGATCATAGCTCTAACACCAACAGAGCATGCAGGCATAGCATGAAGTGTGCAGACTTGTTAACGACACCCCTCCTGGATATGACAACATAAACACTTGGTTCATATATCACTGCCAAGAGCATCTAGGTCTTCTTTTCACCCATATATATAATCTATGTCTCACAAAAAACATCATGCCAGAGATTTGGCAAACTGCTCTAATGAAATCCCTCGCAAAGCAAACCAACCCAAAAGATAACTCTCACTTCTGTCCAATATCCAAACCTCCCAATGCTGGGCAAAGTTCTTGAAAAGATAGTCTACACACAGCTCTTTCAATATATCCAGCAGTTCCACCTGCTCTCATCCAAACAACATAGATTTTGGTCTGGACAAAGTACGAAATTAGCACTTTGGTCCCTAACATCCTCCTAAACTCTTATTGTGGCCCCCGTACAAGTGCACTATTTATAGACCTGACAAATGCATTTGACCTCATTGACAACTATCTTCTTCAAAACAAACAAATTGCAATTACTATTAGTCTAGACACTGCTCCCTGGTTTAAAACTTCCTCAATGAAACATGCTTCAGAGTTAAAATATGATCTTCCCAATATGAATCTGCACTATTCACAAGGATGCTCCACAAGGATTCATTCTTGCCCCCTTCCCCTTCTCCATATTCATTAAAAAACTTCCTTGTGACCTCCACATCTCCCACTTATCCTTTATGCTGATGACATGGTGATTTACCGATCAGGTCACTCTCACACCAACATTCATTGCCAACTCTAGTCAGACGTATGTGAGCTCCGTGAATGGCTCATAAAGCATAAACTACTTCTCAACCCCACTAAGACCAAGACTATGCTATATGAAACTGCACAACAATTTATCCATCTTTGCCTTACACAACCATTCCATAGAGACAACCACTACCTTCAAACACCTAAGACTATGGCCTGATCAGTCACTAAACTTCCTTTTCCATATTGACAAAGTAAGGACCAAAATGAGCTCTTTTCTGTTCTGGGCCAAAAAAGATATCTCCTTTTCTATCTCAACAAACTAGATCAGTCACTGGCAAAGGAGTTCTTTGTCAGCTTGAACATGGGCTCATGATTTTTGCTTCTGGCTCCAAGAGAAAAATTAGCACACTCCAAACTATCTCTACAGCATCTCTCAAATCATTACAAATACATCTTTATGTGGGCATCACTGTACCACACTAGAAAACCAAGCGGTTATCCATAAAACAAAGATCTAACCTACTTTTAGGATACCAACTCTACAACTAAGTCCACACATTTGCATCTCTTGCAGCTAGACTTCATTAACAAAAATTACACACTACTTACAAGCCACACCAATTCTCCTTACCTCTAGAGCCAAACTCCAATTCACTACACATGCTTTCTCTTCTTAGGCACCTACTCTTTGGCAAGCTTTCTCATCAACATTTAGAAAATCTACACTTACACCAAATTCTTAATACAGCTCAAAAATATTTATTTATCCAAGCCAAATACTCATGCTTCAGCACAGGACATATTGCTTAACCTATCTCTTTTCTGAGTCTCTCCTCCTCACTCAAGATTCTCTGAAGATTGACCCAGTTTGGAAACTAATGAATATATTGTACATGACACTCCACTTGATTGTACATTGCACTGACTTTGTTCACTAGAATGTATATACGCAGTTTTTTTAATGTAATTAGTCTGAACTATTATGTCATTGCTTACATTTCTGCATTTTTTGGTTGTGAAATGTTTTGTATCTCACCCAGACTGAGTCGAAAATTGGTCAATATTGATCAGTGCACTACCCATGTAAACAAAAATAAATAAATGAATGAATGACTTCCCAAGTGTCTTCACTATGTATGTTATCATCCAATTACATTATTCAATGTTGTTCAGAAAGCTGGAACATACCAAATCACTATATCCACCACCAGTAAAAGCACATAAAAAGGACAGCTTAAAATCATCTAAAATGAACTAGCCTCATCTACAGCTTACATGCTATTGAATGTTACTATGTGTCTATGACATTAAATTGAGTGTATTACTTGTGATGTATCTGTATTTAAATGACCTGGTACACCAATATCTTGTTCTGATGAAGTTTCTTGTCACTGTATTGGATGAAAGCATTTAATGGCATCCGCTATTTTTTACATGATTTTATTTTAGTGCATTTATTAATGTTCATTTTAGCTGATTTTAAGCTGTCCTTTTCACGTGATTTTACCAGAGATGGACTTAGTGATTTGGTACGCTCCAGATTTCAGTGTTGCATGGTCTGTTGTGGTTTGTGAGTGGTCTGCATTCATTATCTGCTTCTTGTTTGCAATTTTTGAATGTGGATTACAGATCAGCTGAAAGATATGCTGACTATCTTAGCATTTAGCATTATTTTTCTTTATTCCATTAGTTGGTATCTTCTCTTAGCTTGTTTTCATTTAGTTTGATAATATTTGAAAGGAAACACTGACAAACGTTTAGGTACTGCACTCTTATTAATAGCAGCAGAAAGTTGTCTGGATGAATGTAAGAAGAGAGACAATGGAAATAGTGTAACAAATGTATTTGTAGGGTCCTCAGCTCCAGTAGGAAGCAGAAGTGGATTGCAAATAGGTAGGAAGATCTTTTGGTTACCTGGGGAACTGACTGATAATCATTGTTTGATGGTAATGATCTGAGGCAGATGGAATGCTACCTCTAGACAGTAAACAAGCTTGACCTTTTAAACACTGGAGCCAATAAATATGAACTTCAGGGAAATAAAAGAAACATTAGTAAATAAGGTGGAAAGTGTGCAGCTTTCAGCCTGGAAATTAAGAGGACAGGGTGACTATTAGACTGCAGATAGGCAGAAATATCTCAGCTCAAGGCAAATGTGATATACAGGCATATTTAGTTAAAAGTACAACTATTAAGAATTTTAACAGACAGAATATGTGTAGAATTTTTTTTCTAACTAAAGTTAGTAACAATAAGACGAATTGTATCGAGACACATAGGAACTGGGAATTGCAGGCAGGTAAAACATGTATTTAATTTTGTTTTTGCATTTTTTTAAAGTGAATGATTCCTTGGTCTAGTTGTAGGTAAGATAATTTTTATACAAGAGTGCAGATTTTTCTAAAACTGCTGTCCTTTCTATTTTTTCCTTTTTTCAGAATATGTATATTTATTGCCATTTTACCTTGAAGTTTGTATATAGTTATATATTTTTTTCTTAAATGAAAGGGAAGGAAGGTAGCCAATTTTCTATAGCTACTATGTGAGATTAAGAGCAAGAAGAATATTATAGTGTACATAAACAAATAATGATTCGGTATAGGTTAGGGGTAAAATATAACAAACTGTTTTTTTTTTTCGGAAGAGTAAAAGTGAGTTATGTAAAAATTAAAAAGTAATATGTTACAATCTGACCTCTTAATATGAAATATTAATGGTTTATTAGATAATGCAAAATAGGAGAGGTATCCAGATAATAACATTGCAGAAGACACATTTAAATTCAAATGAACATGAATGCTTTGTGAAGAAGAGCGGAAAGGAAGGTTTTTATGAACAACTCCAAAGGGAACAAAAAGATGATTTTTAATATTAATCAAGAATGGGATTTTAATAACAGTTCAGGAGCAAATGAGAGATATAATGGGGATTATTATAGATATTTAAGTATACTGGCAGGGTTTATGGATTATATTTGTGATAGTGTATGTGATCCCGATATACACCAAGTCAGATATAAAATATGTTATGGGGAAATAGCATTTCACAAAGCATATATGACAGTAACAGGTGACTGGAATACTATTTTAAATAAAGATGTTTCCAGAGGACCCAGAAGCTAGAATATACCGATAGAATGTAGATTTTTAAACAGAGATATGCAAATATTTGGCTTTGTAAAGGCAATGAAAATGAGACAGAGTAAATCTATATATATATATATATATATATATATATATATATATATATATATAATTTTCAGGGAAATCTGGATCTTGAGAAGGATTGGATAAATGTTTCACAAACAGTGACTACACATCTAGTCATAATATCAGATAATACACCTTTGCAGATACATATCTGAAACAGGTGAGGGCATTTTCTGGAAAGTACTAGAATTTCCCAGCATATATTTTTTTAAGAAGGTGCTTAGCAAATGGGTGGATCAACTCATGAAAGACGAACTTTCAGCTCTTAATGTGAGCAATTAAAAATTAACAAAGGACTGACATAGTTGTAAATTTAGAATACAAAGTCTGGCTAATATACAAGCAAATCAGATGTGAAATAATATTTACAAGAAATACTTGAAAATTTACAAAAAAGTTAGTTGTTTACAATGACAAAAGAGATAAGTGAGTCATAGCACTCCCCGACCAACTGAGGGAAGCTAAGAAGACAATGTAAGAGTATTTGGAGACGAGAAAGGAATGCAGGCCAATGACATTAATGCAATTGTCTTTTGAAAATATACCTAGAGCAATCACACTGCAAGTGCATTATTTGAGACAATAAAAAAAGTCGAAAGAACAAAAACTAAAATAAGGAATTGGGGGAATGGTAAAACAGAACTAGAACCAGGTAAAATAAAGGAGTTAATGGCAAGTTATTATAGTTCTTTAAGAACACGAGATCTGTGGGTGGATAGTATTCAATGTTAAATTAAAACATATTTGAGGAGCTTGCAACTGTCTTAATGGAAGAAAAAAAGATAGTCCCCGGGATTCATGAACCTTGCGCCAGGCGCCAGCATAGCGTCGGCGTTATAACGCCAAATATGGCTGCTTAGCGATTCAGGTATGAATGAATTCCACGTGCACTACCGGCGTGCGCCGGACCGTCCCCGCCCCCGGCGTAGGTATGCAAAACACACTGTGTGCGGTATTGCACCATGCAAATGAGGGCAAATAGCGATCCACGAAGTGGCGCAGGCGTAGCGTAAGGGCACGGCAATGTAAACCAAAAAAAACGGTTTACATTTACCCAAACATACCGGAGGAGTAACGGAAGGCTGTCAAAGTCAGGTATCATATAGGTGCAATATGCCAATGTGGAAAGGCACCGAGAATGTCCAAAGAAAATATGCACAAAATGTAAAAAATGACATAAATGGCACATACGTAGAAAGAACAGCAGACCCCCGGGATGTGTGCACAGAAGTTGTAAAGCAATGAAATAATATGATAATGTCCGAAAAGAGCATTAGAACACAAATCAGCTGCACAGCCACCACACACCATAGTATGTATGTAAAGCTGCAACCCCAGCTCAATGGTTGTCAAGGAGTGGAGGCGGTGTCCGGCGCCGTAACCAGGTATTAGTAGTCAATTCCATGCAAATGAGGCAGATAATAGTGAATCGCAAAAAGGCGCCAGCGTAAGGATGGAGCAAACGGCGAGCGGTACTACACCGAGGAGTGGCCTACACGAGATACATGTCAACCACACAGGGTGTGCCACTGTAGGAGGAAGGATATTGAGGACAGCAAATCTGGGCTGTACAATGCACATTACAGCATCATGACTGGCGTGTTAGGAAATAGATGCGCTGACAGTACAGAATGCGCGATACAAATGCATGTGCACGAGGATGACTACGTTCCCGAAACCAGTCATGTGACGGCCTCACCGGCAACAACCAGGGATATAGGAAGGTAATGCGGAGAATACGAGGAAATGCGGAAGCAGTGTAAATGTATCCGTAATGAGCAATTAACACCAATCAATGCAGGAAGGGCAAACGCCGGCAGCTGATAAGTCTGCATGCAGACTCCTGCAGAACGGGAAAGGGGAGGCATATGAGAGCAAAGATAATAGGGGATGTAGTAGAAATGCAAAGAGCAAAGAACCGAAATAGCACAGCCAAGTACAGAGGTAGCATAACTGCGGCCGCAGATAAAATGCATCATATGCCATGTGCCTGCAGGATGCAGTAATGTAAGATGCCAGGCGAAGGCAATGCAGGCAACTGTAATGTAACACTACAGGCAGTACCGTTGCAGCTGCAAGCGTAAAACCATGGAAATAATCCATGGATAGGGCCGCTGACACACCCAATGACATCACCGGGTATACAACACAACAGTAATAAATGTGAATGCACAACACACAGCGATTTCCCAAACGCCGCACCGTGAGGGTGTAAACAGACGGGAACTTTTAACATGTATATGCTGGGTGCCGCCGTGGCCGTGATGCATAGGTATGTGGCAGAGACAGACGGAGTTCGCGGAGGGTGGTGCCGACAACTACCGTGAGCCTCACAGGAGAAGGAGAGTGTTCAGACCAAGGGTGACCTACCAGGGGCTGCGAGACCTGGAGATAGTAGGCGCTACAGGGTGGACAGGGACATGTTACAGCAAATAGTGGAGCTGTGCGGTCGGCGCCTGAGAACAAGAGACAACAGAGGGGAGCCCATCCCAGTCGACACAAAGGTATGTGTGAGCTTGCGAATACTGGCTACAGGTACCTTTCAAAGGCCCACCGGGGCATAATGGGCATCTCACAGGCATCAGCATCCAGGGTACTACACCAGTTCCTGGATGCCATGTTACCACATGCCCATGAGTACATAAAGTTCCCACATCTCAGGAGGAGTTGGCTAGCAATATGCGCCGCGCTTCCACCGTGTGGCACAATACCGGAGGTCCTGGCTGCGATAGACTGTACGCTCATAGTAATCTAGTCACCACCTGGCGAGCAGGGTAGACGCTACATAAACCCCTAGGGATACCCCTCCATCAATTGCCAGGTCGTGTGCAATGCGCAGGGCATTATCATGGATGTGTGTGCTGGCAGCCCTGGAAGCTACCACGACTCCCATATCTGGCATGCCTCACAGCTGTATCAGGTATTCGCCAGTGGGGACATCACACAAGGTCACCTTGTGGGGATGCTGGCTACGCACTGGAGCCGTGGTTGATGACACCCATCAGAAATGCACACACACACATGCAAGAACGCCATAATGAGGCACACGCACAAACGAGAATAATCATAGGCGTGTGTTGGGATCTTGAAATCACGGTTCTGGTGCTTGGATACATCCGTGGAGCCTTGCAGTACTCTCCAGGCACAAGTGCCCACATATTCATAGTATGTTGTATGCTACACAATATGATTCTGCGGAAACAGCTGCTGCAGGGACATAATGCCGGAGGGCCACCAAGCCCGCCACAACTGCCAGGGCAAGCACAGGCACAGGGCGTGCACCACGGGACACACTGTGCCAGCCCCAGTAGGTAGACAGAGCGTAACCAATATGCCTACGCCCTGGCAAAGAGGGAACGCATAGCACATACTTTGACAGTGTAGGCCCCATGGACTGACACCTCCTGACCTGCACACACAGTAAAATGGACGCCACACAAACATGTCCGCCCGTAATGTGTACCGTATGTGCGGACGTATGTGTGACTCCAACAAAGGCACCGGCCAAACACTGCACACCCAATAGCCAGCAGAGCATGGAACGCCAACACCTCAACGACGCGCCGGTTCAACAGCACACGGCGTAGCCATATGCTGCCACTATCGCCGCAAGTCGACCACATGTACGCATGTGCATACACAGATACGGAAATACATATCAGTACACATGTAGAAATATATGTACGCATACACAGATAGAAAGGACAACAGGGTAATATGGAACCCAGGGATGCAAGTTCACAGATAAGTAAGACCTTGAAATCACCACATATTAAACATAGTGACCGACAACCCGATCATCCTGGAGGGTGGGCAGGGCAGGTAACGCCAGCCATGGAAATGTTAACCTGCAGCAATACATATCCGCGTGTCGGGATGGTCACCGGTCCACGGTACAGTAACGGATATGTGTAGGGTCACCACCTGTCCCGTTGTGAGGGACAGTCCACCTTTGGGCAGTTGTGTCCTGCAAAAACATTGACAAAATGGCAAATGTCCTGAGATTGTAGGACAAAACCATTTCCCATAATTACTTTATTAGTTGCAGAAAACAGTTATTTTGTAGAAGAAACATCTAAATATGATAATAAACAGAATAAGCAACTGTAATGCTACAGCTTTGTATTCCGTCAAAAAGTGAATCGCTGTCCTTTGTACTGGCCGTGGGTATGTGTTGGCATGCAAAATCTGACGTACCTACTAAAATGTCCCCCTTTGGCCATTTGAAAAGGTGGCAACCCTACATATGTGCGTGTCATATCCATAGGACATGAGTGCGGAGACACGCCGCCACCGCGATGGCCAACGTAGGTATTGTGTTCAACCGTCGGTGCGAAGCGGAAAGCATACCAGTGAAGTGTACGACATTATGAGGAACGCATCTCATCTGGGGTGTAAAACAGTGCATGTTCCTCGCAGTTCCTCCAAGTTCCACATTGAAAATGTCTCTCAAACAACCATTGTTAGGAATGTATATAAATGACATCCTGGTAAATAGAATGTACTCATAGTAAGTTAGTAAAGGTTCTTCACTGTAAGTAAATCAGCATATCATAATCAACCTATGACCTACTTAGCTGAAGTTGTCACTATGCCATTACTATGTGTTCCACATTATGCCCATGTGTTTCACATTACTACTGTGTGTGTTCCCACTCCGAAATAGAAGGTTGACAGCCATGGCGCAATATGTGTATGTGTGAGGTGAGGTTGTCGTGGTGTTCCGCTGTGTGTGTGTAATGTGTGTGCCAGTGTAAACTGTGTATGAAGGTGACATGTCACAGCCGGAGTGTAATAACAGGCGAGGCATACAGTACAGGAACCATAGGCGTATGTACAGCAGTACCCACAAAGTAGTACTGACATCTCCTCAGTGGCTATGCACGTGGCGGCGTAAAATGATGCAAAGCGCAAATGTCCCAAAGTGTACCACAGGGCCATAGCAAACAGGAGATGCAAAGGACGCATGTACAAACCACGCCCGTAGGTATGCCGGCCATAAGGTACCCTCCACACGGTCCGTCGCCAACGTTACACACCATCAGGCATGTACCGGGAAAATACCAATGTCCCATGCCCGCACCCATCGTGAACAGTCACGGTCCGGTAAATACCGCGGTGTGTTCCACGACCGTGACGTAAGCAAGCGGCACACGAATAGCAGGCTACCCGTAGCATACAGTCCGCCCCAAGTATAGGACCACAATCACCGTAACTATCAGCGACAAAATGCCAATGGATGGTAGGCACGGACGAACATCCGCAGATATATAACCGATGTGAAGGAGGAATACGTGCAGGAAGCACACATGCAGGCGATACCGACAGCAGACGACATCAACAAAACAAACATTCCCGAACAACACACAGGTAACCCGCAGCTCCCCAAGCACGGATGGAACACACACACAAGCATATCTGGTATGTATAAATGCAAGACTCACACCCCGCACTGCCACCCACATCCGCAGATATACCCCATTGCACATATCAAAGGGATAACAGCTAAAACCGTAGCAAACACATACAGGCAGTGAATGACAGCGCGATACCCACAACAAGCTCCTGGGAAACACTAGCAGCGGCTCATGCATCCATGCATTCGCTATGTACAGGAAAATAACAGCCATGTAACACATTTGAATGCACAACGCCATCGACAGACGCCGCCAGGACACGGGGACCCACATGTCGAACACAATACCATACCCAACACACACAATCCACGGCTAACACCACAGCGAAATGTACCCGACAACACACATAGCGGATGCAGTCACACAAACATGATACAATACATACCATCCTCACGAAGGTATTGCAAATAACCAACGGCCACACGAGGAAAGAACCATGGCCTAGTGCCGACGCCAGAACGAACGAAAGGAAGGGGATCACCGCTGATATGCGATAAGTACACACCGAGGAACAGCTATTGGCCTGATTAACCCACATGCATCAGGCGATTTACGAATATAAGGAAGACTCCTGGATATTCAAACCGTATGTTCATACCGAACGCATACAAAGTAGAGAAAGAGAAACAGGGAATAGAGACGAACTCAAAACAAAAGGTCGGAAAGGTATGTCGAACCCACGACATGTACTGGTGTGTAACGACGATACGTATGACGAATCTGTACAGTATGTGAACGGTGTGTGTAGGTAAAGATACCTGTCCATCAGGCAGAGAGAGGCAAGGTTGGATATGTAATGCTAAAACGTGCAGCATACCAACAACTGTGGACAACGTGTGCACAGCAGTGGGACAACATGTAAACACCCGCGATAACCCCAGGGCCGGCTTGCCACCCTTTCAAAAGGCCAAAGTGGGAAATCGTCGGGACACACTTCAGATGTTACAGGTGGACACATACCCATGGTCAGTACAAAGGTTAGAACTCTACTCTTTGCATAAAGAAAAGTGTAGTCTTGTAGCAGTTCAGTTGCTTATTGTGTGTCTTGTAACAGTTAGGAATGTACATACATAAATAAGTATGTTATGCAACTCTTACATAAGAATGGGATATAGTGATGTCCCACAATCTCAGGACATTTGCCATTTGTGATAAATTTGTCAGGACACAACTGCCCAAGGAGGGACTGTCCCTTGCAAAGTGGCACAGGTGGTAACCCTACCCCAGGTCTGCCATAGGGGTTGCAAACACAGAACAATGCCACCACCCACGCCGATGCTGGCAGTGGATATCCAACACTGAAGTGCCACAGCAGGCCATAGGACATGTATGTATACTGTCACAGCACACACGTGCATGCGCATATACCGTCGATGTCATACGGAATGTGCGCACGACGCACCTATCCCACGCAGTAGGGGTGACTATGTCAATTATGTGTAATGCAAAGCTGGCATGATGGATATGTTCACAAATCATAGACAGTATCACAGGCATAGCATGCATGATGGAGCGATGGGCTAATGTTATATACATACACAAGATATGTATGGCCTGCACATATGGGACAATGTAGTAGCAGAATAGGTACCCGAAATGGAGGTAACAGCAAGTGACCATGTCCAAACGTTCCATAGCAGGTGCAATGTGTGCCACAATGATGTCCAGCAGGGCCGTGTAAACACATGTGCAATGTACACAGTACTGACACCCCCCCCCATGGTAGTGTCCACTGAACGGCAGAACTGGATGTCAACTGTCATGTCTATACAATACGTCCGCTGTGGTGGTACCATGGGTGTGTGTCACCCACCAGCAAGGCAGCTATCACATGACTAGTGACACAGTGTGCCCCTGTGGGATGTGCACAGGACCTATGTCCCACAGCATGGTGTGTGTCCAGTCTGTGGATGTCACACAGACGCCCCGCTGAGCAATGTGGCATGTGTGCACACATGCAGGACTGCTCCTGCCCCCCTGCCCACAGCAAACGCCATGTAGGAGTACTACATGCATCAGTACTGTGGAGAACATGGCCCATGGCAGAGTACATTACACCCCTGTGTTAGTGGCATGCAGGTGAGCACAGATGTGTTACATGACTGTCATTTGCATATGTCAACTGTCTGAGCTGGGTAGAGAGCACAGCATGACTATACTGAGACATGTAACGTTGTATCCATTGTGTAAGGTACACCACACATGTGTCATTGTAACACGGCCTGCGTGTACATGTGTGTATGGCACAGGTACAAGGGCACCCAAGGTATCAGCTAGACATACGGTCCAGAAATGTGTAGTCCTGCACATGTGTACCCACGCTTATGGTGTAATATGGCAACCACAGCACCATGTGGGCCATGTGTGTGTACATCAACCATGTACAATGTGATATGCCTGTATAGGGACAGTATCCATGTGATACACACCGCATGACTGTCAGTATGCAAAGGTGATGTGTATGCACTATGTGTGATGTAACTGATGCAATGATATCTACATGATATATCTGCCACACTGACACCTGTATGGGTGTCAGCAACATGAGTAGGATGAGCTAGAATGCTGCCAGGTATGTAGAAGTGGTATATGTAGGCATGTACAGTACTGTGTGACAGCAGGTAGTGTACGTGATGCAAATACTGAGCATGAGGGGCCACATGTCTGAGGAACGTGCAATGCCACACGCCCCTGAAATGTTGTAGTCAGCATGATATGCCTGCACCACTGTGTGAACTGTACAGAAGGCACATGGCGAACATGCCGATACATAGGGTACGATGTGATGCTGGATGTGTACACTGTCAATAGCATAAAGTGGAATGGTGCTGAAGGGCAAAGAGCGGATCATGTCTGATGTGATACCTCTGTACCACCCCAACCACCCATGCAATAATATGACAGGTGGCCAGCATGGGATGTGGTGTGCTGTGGCACAGAAGCCCAACAAGGGTGCCAGGAAAGGCATGCAGGTAGTCAATGAGTGTGTGAAGCATGTATGTCAAGATGTGGCCCAGTGCCATACTGAATGGCCCAGTCATGGGTGTAGAGATGCAGCCCCATACGCAATGCAGTACCATCCATGTGTAGTGTGATAGATGTGGTAGTGTGGTGGTCAGGGTGCACAACGACATGAATGGGCTAGCAGTCACTGACGTGTGCTGCTGCAGAGACATGTAACAGCCAGGTTGGCGGATACAACAACTACGGCAGTTGGAGGTGACATTGGGACTGTGTTCCCAGACATAACATGTGCATGCCAGTACTATGTATGTGTCCACAGGGTTAATACAATGTCCAGCCAAGGATTGGAACCCTGTAGTGAGTGAGAGTGTGTATTGTTGGTAGGTACCCCATTGGCAGGCAGGATGCCAGCAACATCTGTGTCGCCAATGCCTGGATGAGCGAGGAATGGTGCATTGAATGTGGATGTAGTCAAAGAGCAGAGAGATACCAGCACAGAGGGTGAGGGCCCACACTGCAATGTCTGGCAGTCATGTGTAGGTAGCTAGCTGTGGAGTATGTCATGCACCAGCAGGACACACCATGACTGTCAAGTGACACACAACACACAGGTGAACAAAACTACCGGCAACAGCCTGCACATGTGCCCATACAGCACGTGTGCATGGAACAGGAATACCACTGTATGCCTGTGAAAATGCCAGCACCACCATGTCTCAGTGTGGAATAGCATGGTCCCTACCAGTGTGTAAATGTAGCAGAAGTGCACTGTGATCACTGTTGGCATAGGCACATAGACTGTCCATCGGACGGGTGCCATGCCCTCAACTACCTCTGTCAGTGGATGTCAGTAATACCGCTGTAGTGTGTATGTACCATGCATGCTGCTATGGTTGTGTGCTTAGGTGTGGCTAGCAGGGATGGTAAGCATGGATGTTCAGCAAACAGAGGGGAGGTGTGTAGGCCTAGCATACAGACACATGGAGGTTTGGTGCATGCTGAGGGTAGTGTAGGTATGGTATGTGTCGTAATGTGTCACCCAGCTATGCGCACTGCATGGCCAAGCATGTGTGGGTACGGGAGTCCATACTAGGGAAGGTCGTGTTGCTGGCAATACATAGCAGTAGCAACTGTCCCAGGTGCAATGTACAGCATGCCAACCCGACTGGCATGTAACCTGTGGTGTACAGTGTCTGCACTGTCGCTAGTCACAATGTGTGTAGTGGCCACAAACATGGGTATCTGAACATGGACTACCTATGATGCAATGTGTCATGGGAAAATACAGTATGTGTGTAAATCACGGTGTGGTGTGGGAACCACCCACCTGTGTGTGTTGCAGTCCAGGTATGTGACTGGGAGGTATGATCTGTGTACAATCTGGACTGGCAGGTGTGCCGTAGGGCATGGAGGCAGGTCCCAGGCACCGAGATAAATGACATGTGTGCTGTACTGTGTGTGCAGTGCTAGTGTACAGCACAGTGGAGGGTGTAAGCATTGTTACACATCACTGCATGCTGTGCCTACCTGTGACAGCCCTGCCAGAGACAGACATGTGACACCGCTGCACAGGCAGCATAGCATGAGAAGATGTACATGTGGGCTGCACACCTTAGCCAGATGTCCACACGCCATGTGTGCCACGGTAGTGTGGTTCAACACGACTATCAGACTGGACAAACAGCACATGCCTGCATAACAACAGTATGACCATAGTCAACAGTCCCAGTGACAGAGTAGGCCAATGTAGACTATCCCTGCATGCAGACCAGTGGCTACTGGACACCTGGCTAGACACACACCTGGACGGTTAATTCACCATTGAGCCATCACATGTCCACGCCCATGTGGGCCGCATAATGTCATCACAGGGTGGTCACAATAGCAGGTGGCAAGGCAGACACGGTGTACCAGGTGATGTGTCATGTGTGCATATGTTGAGTAGCACAGCCGCTCACATGTCTGCAACATACTGGTGCACGATGTATACTGTTACATGATGAATGGAACTGCACTGTCACCCACTACAGGGCCAGCTGGCACAGGTGTGGTGTGACTGGTGTAACCCATGTTTGCACAGGATACACACTGCTGTTGTAGGCAGCCATGCTGGTGGCCACCAGTGATATATGCAGTGGTCATACAAACATACCGCATACAGTGTTCAGGCAGGAATGTCAATTGTCGTGGACGATGTGCTGCTATGTGAATGTGGGTGTTTGTTGTGAATGTCACACATCCAGAAGACACCATCTGGTGCAGTCATGGTTGTCAACACCGTACACACATCCACAGCAGTCAGAACCCAGTCCCGACAATGTGTGTCAGTCACCCTTGTACCGTGTGACATATGTGCACATGGCGGAACACCTCCCACTGTCATCTAAGCTGGCTACATGATGGCTGGAATGTGCTGTAGAAATGTACAATGCTGGTAGCCCAATGAAGTACCTGGATCAGACACAGTACACTATGTCAGCCATGTAAACCATGCACAACAATGACTGCCCAACAGACACAAACAATGCATTGACACATGGAACATGTGCTCATGACAACCCCCACTGAGGTATGTTGCACATATAGATGTACAATTGTCATCTATGGCCATAGCATGGATGCAGACACACATACTCCACAGGTAGTACCATGTGATGTAGGTAGGGGGCATTGCTTGTGTATATGTCACAGTAGATGTACACAGACATGTCCTGCATAGCCGTCATGTAGGGGTAGCTGTGGTATGTCACTACTGGACATGCCCATACAGATTACCATGTCCCGCAGGAGATGTGTTAGGTGTGTACCACATGTGACATGCTGACAACAATCTGTGATGTGTATGGCTGCCGGTGTACCTGTGTGACAATGTTCGTGATGGGTGCAAAGGCACATAGTATCGTATTGTATGCACACACGCCCCACATAGCTGCATACCCTGAACATACAGTACAAGCAGTGTGTACGATGATAGCAACCCACAGCTGGAGATGGGTATGGACGGCGGCCCACAACCACATGTGTGTGTACGGTGTTCACGTCCACGACACATGAGCATCTGAGAGGCTAGCGTCACAGTTGTACAGGGTCGCATGTACATATGTTCAGCAACATCCCTGTATGTCCCACCACTGGCCTGTGGACCGATGGACAACAAGCAAATGTGCAGGTATGAGATGTGCACAGCACATCACAGATGCCTACCGAGAACAGGCCTACCATGTAGACATGTGCACAGTAGGTCTGCGCCACCTGCAGTCAAACACGCTAGGTGCCAAACCACACCAATAGTCCGCCAATGACACAGATGGGCTGCATGCCTCTGTGTATGTATGTCTGTGAATGGCTCCGCATAGCAATATAGCCGTGTCACCATTGTGAACAACAATATGAATGGGTTGTATGTGTGAGGGGTGCATCATATGTGTATGGTCAGATCGACGATACCATCAGTGGGCCTGCTATGTGAACATCCATGTCCCCATACATGGATACCTCTGCTGAGGCCAACACCACATTCACACAGGAGGGATGGCGGTGTAGTGCAGCAGCAGACATGTGGGTGGCAGCGGCAATGTATGTACACATATGTGTTACCCACATCAGTTCAGGCAGATATCCATGTGCATGGGATAGCGTGTGTGTACACATACAGCACTGTGTCGATCAACATCCCAGCACATAGCACCTGCCAGGGCTACAGTGTATGCATGGATGTGTGATACCTGCATGCACCACACACACCCTCAACAAAGATCGCACAGCATACCTCGCTGGAGGACAGTGTCCACACCATGGTGATAAACATGTTGAATGTCCATATTCACACAGCTATGACAAAAGCAATGGACAGCCACCCTGCCAATACAGACAGTTCCCGGGTGGGTCACACCCATTGCCATGTATGTGGCATACCCTGCCATATCATGCAGAGATGACCAGCAAGGCTGCATGAGCTATCACAGTCCCACATGGTGCAATGGACAAAAGGCACTCTCACTATCAACCATACACAGTAGTAATGTGGTGGCGATGCACCCTGTCATGTTACAGGTGCTGTGTGATGCTCTGCACAATGTGTGCGGTACATGCTATGCATGGCCTTTCCTGCTAATGTGTCATGGTGACACATTGGTCCGTGTCTATCACATACGCAACACAGGTGCGCTGAGGCAAGTTGTCCAGCACCGTACAGTGCTGTGTGGAAGTACATGGCACAACACATGCATGTGCAGGTGTCCATGTGTATGTGTACAGTGCCGCTGCTGACGCTCACAATGGACACAGACGGATGTGTACTGACATATACACAGCGCACAGGTGAACAGTAGCACAGACGCCACATGGGGACATATGCCAACTGATATGGACATAGGTGCAGCCAGGTACACATGTCCATGGCAGGCTAACATCTACATGGTGCGCACAGTGTGATGGGGTGGCACACAGATATGATGTGACACCCAGTGCTCAATGGTGTGAAGCCACAACATCGGCTGTGTCACCGCCACGATGCCCTTCACAGATCACTGTGCAGATGTCGCATATGTCATAGCAATGTATTTCCAACAGTATGCCAGCACAGCAGTGTGAATGTGACCTGCCACCATCATTATGTCTTCCAGATAATGCCACGCTCCCGCTTCCACCATTTAGCCGACAGGAGGAGGAGGTCATCATACCATACCTCCAGAGTAACTACAACGCCTGTTTAGCCATGTGCCACAGCAGGCACAAGAACGGCAGGAGATGTGGGAGGAGTTGTGCAGGAGGGTGAACAGCGGGCGGAACCAACCGCAGCTACCAACAACCGCAGGCACTGCACAGACCTGATCCGCATGCAAGACAGCGTGCCGCTGCAATCGCCAGGCAACAACGTGGGACAGGTGGTGGGCCACCAACACAGCCCCCACTCACAGCTACGGAGGAGCTCCTGGCCAGTCTGGGGACACCCACGAACAACACGCAGAACCACTTGCGCCCATCGTGGAGGTGGGTGTCTCCCGAGCTATGAGCCTGGAGCTGCATGGTAAGTCAGTGTTGCATGTTTGTATGATAGGCGACGCGGGTGTGGGTGTCATAGTACAACACATGATATAGCAATACATGCCAGGTATATGGCCACACAAGATGCAAACCATTGTATGCTATGTTGTGTTAGCAGACATGTGCATAGCACATGCAACCACACACATGCATGATGTGTCATGCACAGTGCTGACCGTGGAGATAGTAATGGCTAATGTGTATACCTTTGTGTAATGCCTTTACAGGTACGCCTGGCGGTCGCAAGGACAAGGGTCTGTTGCAGGTAAGTCTGTTGCCAGTCAAACGATGTTCTGCTGTATTGATATTCCCCATGTGTCTAGGCATGACATGCTCACCTGTGTGTGCCCCGCCACGGTATACAGCTCGCACCACCCGACATACACACCACCCATGTACAGTAGATACACCCTATCAGAGTGGTATGACACCACACAACCAATTGGTGTGTTACGCATTCAGCTATGCATACAATGGTGTAGGTGTTACACAATGGCTGCATGTGTAGTATGCATTGGTATGCCAGTGCAGTATGGACACAGTACCACAGAGTGAGCTGTGATCTGGCCAGAGCACAGGTGTTACCAATGTGACCCATGCCCCTGCATCGGTGCACACGCCAGACATGGCGCATGCCATGTCCCATGCACGTGGATGTCTGGCTGCAGCATTGTCACACCATGATATGACCTATGCACAACATAGCAGACATACACACTGTCAGCATATCCAGAGAATGTGACACGCCACACTAGTATGGGTGTATGTCACATGGGCCACCACAGGGCCGTGCACAATGTCTACCACACACAATTGTCAATGAGTCAGACAGACAAGGCCATGGTTGATACCTACAGGCATGTTGCCACACAGCACATCCACAGTGGGTACTCACCATTGCACCCTGTACACACATAGTGGGTTCATCAATGTAGTGGACCCCTGTACATCTGTTGTACTTCATCAGTGACATGAAATTTCTCTCCACAGCTATTACAGGTGACTCTATTTTCCACTATATATGTGCTGCTGAGCAGCTGAACTGGCTTACAGACATGGCAATGTAATGCGCCCAGGTCACGCGATCGCACAGACACATAGCTGTGTCCTGCTACTGTGCAGTGGCACAGAGCCCGCACCACACACCGCACAGCTATGCACACAGCTCACAGCAACGCATCTACACAGACATCACTGTTACACATACATTGTATCTGTACACTGTACACATAACACTGCACCATGACAGCCATCGTGATGTGGTGCATGCGGTGGACACCATCTTCACATCGCCCACATGATACCGCACATGTTTGCGTGTACATTACATAGTGTTGGCAGCCATGTGTACTCCCAACTTGCCCGCGCCACACGGTGTATCACGCTGATGCATGCAAACTACCATGAATGTGTGTACTGCATGCCTACTAAATGACACCTGCCTGTTGTACTGTCCCCACCAGGGCAGTGTACATACTGCCACTATGAATGTCTGGTCTGCATTCACTGGTCTGTGTTGTGTGAATGCTGCATGCCACCTGCATAATCACATGCATGCTGTGTGTGTGTGTGTGTGTGTGTGTGTGTGTGTGTGTGTGTGTGTGTGTGTGTGTGTGTGTGTGTGTGTGTGTGTGTGTGTGTGTGTGTGTGTGTGTGTGTCTGTGTGTGTCTGTATTGTAACCGATGGTATGTCTTTGTATTGACAGGTGCTGTAGGTGCTCCCTCCCGCGTCAATCTGATGCTAGTGTCCCCACAGATACTAGTGGTGATGAGCATGTGCATGAGGCACAGGCAGGGTCGGCACAGGCAGAGTCTGTGCCACTGGAGAACATCACACATACGCCCCTTTCATCCCTGCACACGGTTCAGATGCCGACACATACCCCAACACCGTTGCCCATAGATGACGGTCAGTCAGCGTCTGTTGTCCCCGAGCAGGAATGTGTGGTGGCTGCAGAAGGTGTGGGTACACACGATGTTGCCAGTGTAAGGACTGGTGCAGTGCCACGCAGGCATGTGGCAGGTGCTGCCCGTAGGGGGAGCACCGCTAGACTTACACCTGCCGCCCAGGTGCAGCAGCTGGTATAACCAGACGCATGTTCCAGACTGTAATGGCGGCGCAGGCACGCGCCGAACGGCAGAACCAGGAGGGGCAGAGGCTGCAGAGGTCCGCAATCCGCACTTAAATGACAGCATCCAGGCATTGGCGAATGCACAACAGCATCTTGCCGATGTTCTGAATAGGAGTTTGGGCGATATGGCTGGTCTCATCGACCGTGGCTTGGCCATCCTTGAGCGCGGCGCAGTCCGTGCAGGAACACCAGGTAGGGTGAGGCATAGGGCACGGGGCGGTGCCAGCAACACCACCTGCTGCAGGTCAGCGCAGTGCGTACACCTCCCATGCCCACACAGACAGTGATGGTAGCAGTAGCACTGCAGCTGCTACCACACCATCCACACCAGGACAGAGCAGGCCACGTGGACGGCCCTGGACGGCCCCGCCGGGCACGCTTCCAGCGGACATGTGACATCGGAGAGTGGACAGTCTGTACCTCCACCCGTCGCGTGCGGCGACCCCAGGCAGGCGCTGGTCACTTCGCCGCAGACACAGTGAGCCGTAACACCTGCACTGTACAGTCAGGGGCTGCCAAGCATACCCCGTGTAGGCATCACAGATGACTGAACTGTGTACACACACACCCACACACAGCAGACACAACTGTAGGGCTCCACCACACCCACATGCAATCTACATAGTCATGCCCACTCAATGCACTGGCCCTTACACACACACATGATGTCATCCATTGGTACAGCCCATGCCTGTGGCACACATATCACCCTGTGCATATGATTAAGTCTCTGACTGTGAGCCACACCATCAATGCACGGTTAAGCTGACATATTATGATGCACAGGGTGGACACGATAGTGAGAGGTGTATGTGATACCTGTGTCCGCATAGTACGGCTGTGTATGTTGTGGTGTGTGTGTATGGCTGGTGACAGGTGTGTATGTGATGTGTGTTGTGCACGGACATCATGCAGCAGACATACCATGCAGGACAGGTGCAGCATTCATTGATATGTGTACACAGTATGTGTGGTGGTTACATGTGTAGCACCATGTCGGTGCAGTTAACCCGCATGATACTGATGGTGTACTTGCACGCGCCTACTGGGAGCACTGTAATTAGTTCCCCACGGTAGTCGTGGGGTACCCACAGGCATGTCTGGCAAAATCAGCATAGCACAGTTACCCACATCCGCATGGACCCCTACATAGGTACATAGGCACACATGAACGTGACAGGATATGTGCCCTACGACATGTGTGGACCTAGCATGACTGTGTGTGGCATCTAACACCCCTCAGGATGGGGATGCCATATCCATCAGTCCCCAGTCCCTGGTCTAGCAGTGACACACAGAGGTTGACTGGCGATAACTATAGTCACACATCCACACGCCATTAGCAGTCCTGGACAAAGGCAGTCAGGGCCTTTCCTTCACATGGCCTGGCACCTCCTCCGTGTTGTAGTGTGTGTCTGGCCGCTACCCTGTTCCCCAGCACGCCCCACTCATCTTTGGGTTGAGGTGTCTGACAGTCGCTTCTGTGCCCGTGGTTCGCATGGGGCCTGGGAGGTGGAATGTGCCCATGTCACCCAGGTCAGACATGGCCGTGTATGTCAGGCACAGATCACCATGGAGCAGCTGTGCTGTGAAGATCCACAGCCGGTGTCCCCTTGGCCGCACCTTGTGACACATGTCCTAGCACCGCCATCCCCGCCTTGTGGAACGCTTATGTCCTTCCGAAAGTGCTGCAGGCGCCAGGTTAGCTACAGGCCACATGTGCCATTGTACGCAGTCATTGCACTGGTGTGTGATGTGTACAGGGGTACAATGAACACCCCTGATGTGGTTGCCATTCCATCCAGACCAGGAGGCCACAATGGAATGTCTTCACACCCACATTGCCATTGTGTGTGTTGACAGAGGTTGCCAACAGGTGTGGTAGCCATTTCCTGAACATGTCCACCATCTTTAATGGCTGCATCACCTACATGTGACATTGGGACTAACATGTTCTTCACACTGGGTAGGGCTGCACCTTCTCTGGCATTTGGTAGCAGGCCATGGCTCTGGCACCAGTCATCCATGTCTATGACGCCTAGGTGGATGTTCGTAACATGGGGTGCTGGGTATGTCGGCCGGTGCGTAGTCATCTGCATACCTTGTCTGCTACAATCCCCTATGATTGCATGCACATTGAAGGTCGGATGCCATATGGCAGGGGCACAGGAGTGAGCCCTGTGGGCCTCCACTGGGTCCAGATATGAGTGTGACAAGGCACCTTCAGCACCAACCCTGTGTGGTGTGACCTCCAACCTGTGTGAGAAGCATCGGGTGACATATGTCCCCACATGTATGCTGGCGAGCCTTTACATGGGTCCCATGTGTAGTGTGCTCTGAACGCCCCACCAGGTCATGGTACTGTGTGCAAACCCACATATCCCCATCAATGGCCTTGGTGAACACTCCAGACTGGACGAGCAGGTTCGGGAGGCAGGATCCGCCTTGACTATGTAGTTGTGGGTATGTTCCGCATTGGCTGTACACCGCTATCTGTAACCATGACCACCTGTATGGACCTCCACACAGCTTTGCAGACAACACTTGTCAAGTGTATAGGGTGTGGCTGTTGACAGTCCATAGGAGCACTACCCTGGCATAGTGGGACCACAGATGCCATATGGCATCCATTGGGGACATAGCCCATAGTAAGGCTAACATGACACAGTGGCCGCATGTGTGGGCCGAGGGCCTCAAAGAGGATGGGTAGCACACAGCCAGGGAAACCATCGGTGCCCATTGCTGACGTGTCAAACGCCATAGAGATATGGGATCACTCCAGGCCATATGACATGTTTGGGAGGATACACTCTGGTGGGATGGATATGTTCCCTGTTGAGGGGGCGGGATGTATGCATGGAACATGTCCTGTGGTATGCAGACAATGTCTGTGGGTGCAGTGACTGTTGTACCATTCTGGACCATTTCCAGGCAAGTCTGTGTGCCCCCAACCATGTCCTTACCACAGTTAGGGAAGGCCCTGTGGTTGTCTCATGTGCCCTCTGCAGTACCACTCCCACGAGCGGACCTGGATGTTGGTATGTGGGGCCGTATGGTGACGCCGGTATGAATGGGTGATGGTTTGCCTGGTACTGTCATTGCCCTGCCATGTAGTAGCTCCAACTGTTGATGTACAGGTAGTCAGTGGCTGCGGTCCACCACACCATGTGCCTACCTGTGGTGGACAAGGTCCTGATGTCATCATGTTTGCCTGTTGCAGACATGCATGTGGGTGGTCGGGAAGGCATTCGCTAGGGCGCTTGCCGGTCTGGCCTCTGTTCAACATTGGCATGGAGGACATGTAGGGTACCACACCGGTCATATGATGTGTGTGGTTTTCTGTGGAGAGGTCATCACTGAGGTCCCCATGCTGGTGTTGGTTACAGTGAGTGGATGACCAGTGGATCCACTATACGGTCTTGCATCACCATTGAGGGCTGTACATCCTGTGTGGGGCATATCCTCACCATGCGTGATGGGCAGAACTGTCAGACATCCCCTGGTATGTATGGTGCATGGCTGTTTAACAGTGGCCAGGTGTGTGAACACCTGGGACTGCTGGCGACTGTGTTGTGCCATGGGTAATGTTCCCAGGCTATGTATGGGTGGTTCATGTCACCCAAACGGTGCTGTTGTGAGAGCATGCCCACTCACCAGTGTCCTCAGGACATCTGTGAAGGTATCCTGTGTTTGGGAGGGTTGTCTGTAGCATGCAACAAACTGTAGGCCAGTCCTACACATGGTTAATTGCACCTACATATTCCCCGCAGCAACAACAACGCCTGTGGCATGACCGGTTACTGTTGTGTGGCCGGACACACAGGATGGTCCGTGATTCCGCCACCCATGCCGCCGCACCATGTGTATGCATGTCTGATCTGTGCCGACTCTAAGTGTCTGAGCATGCCCAGTAGGCAGCTGTGTAGATAGACACACAGCACAGTGCACACCGCGCCGCCTGCAGTAATACCCCGGTGCATGCCTCTATCCCCTACGCAACGCCACGCCTGTGGCATGGCCAGGTTTCTGTTGTGTGGCTGGACACACACGACGGTCCACATTACGCCACCCATGCCGCCGCAACATGTGTATGCATGTCTGCCCTGTGCCGAAGTCTAAGTGTCTGAGCATGCCCAGTATGCAGTGATGTACTGATCAGTAGTTACTTGTTATTCTCGACTGCAGCACTAACGTGTTAGTGTACGGCCATCTTTGGGATGGTAACAGACTGCGGATCAAGACTCTGTCCTAACACCCGATCGGGCGCATTGCCTTTGCAAATGATACCACTCACGAGGGTATGCCTCCTGACAGCGCCTGCTCAGTAAACTCGTAGCTGCTCTGTAAATGCTTCATACTGTAGTGTGTTCATGTAGATAGGCGAGGTTCGCCCCCGCCCTTCCGTGTGTGTGTGTGTGTGTGTGTGTGTGTGTGTGTGTGTGTGTGTTTCCAGCTGCCTCTGCGACTGATTATGCTTTTAGACGCCCGCAACACATGCCTTGGCTATTGCCAACTATTGTCCTGCGGGTGACGCCAGCAGCCTACAAGTATGCCTGTGACAGCGCCTGTTCAGCAAACTCGTAGCTGCTCTGTAAATGCTTCATACAGTTGTGTGTTCATGTAGATAGTCGAGGTTCGCCCCCGCCCCTTCCGTGTGTGTGTGTGTGTGTGTGTGTGTTTCCAGCCGCCTCTGCGACTGATTATGCTTTTAGACGCCCGCAACACATGCCTTGGCTATTGCCAACTATTGTCTTATGGCTGACGCCAGCAGCCTACAAGTATGCCTGTGACAGCGCCTGTTTAGCAAACTCGTAGCTGCTCTGTAAATGCTTCATACAGTAGTGTGTTCATGTAGATAGTCGAGGTTCGCCCCCGCCCCTTCCGTGTGTGTGTGTGTGTGTGTTTCCAGCTGCCTCTGCGACTGATTATGCTTTTAGACGCCCGCAACACATGCCTTGGCTATTGCCAACTATTGTCTTGGGTGACGCCAGCAGCCTACAAGTATGCCTGTGACAGCTTCTGTTTAGCAAACTCGTAGCTGCTCTGTAAATGCTTCATACAGTAGTGTGTTCATGTAGATAGTCGAGGTTCGCCCCCGCCCCTTCCGTGTGTGTGTGTGTGTGTGTGTGTTTCCAGCTGCCTCTGCGACTGATTATGCTTTTAGACGCCCGCAACACATGCCTTGGCTATTGCCAACTATTGTCTTGCGGCTGACGCCAGCAGCCTACAAGTATGCCTGTGACAGCGCCTGTTTAGCAAACTCGTAGCTGCTCTGTAAATGCTTCATACAGTAGTGTGTTCATGTAGATAGTCGTAGGTTCGCCCCCGCCCCTTCCGTGTGTGTGTGTGTGTGTGTTTCCAGCTGCCTCTGCGGCTGTTTATGCTTTTAGTCGCCCGCAACACATGCCTTGGCTATTGCCAACTATTGTCTTATGGTGACGCCAGCAGCCTACAAGTATGCCTGTGACAGCTTCTGTTTAGCAAACTCGTAGCTGCTCTGTAAATGCTTCATACAGTAGTGTGTTCATGTAGATAGTCGTAGGTTCGCCCCCGCCCCTTCCGTGTGTGTGTGTGTGTGTGTTTCCAGCTGCCTCTGCGACTGATTATGCTTTTAGACGCCCGCAACACATGCCTTGGCTATTGCCAACTATTGTCTTATGGGTGATGTCAGCAGCCTACAAGTATGCCTGTGACAGCGCCTGTTTAGCAAACTCGGTAGCTGCTCTGTAAATGCTTCATACAGTAGTGTGTTCATGTAGATAGTCGTAGGTTCGCCCCCGCCCCTTCCGTGTGTGTGTGTGTGTGTGTTTCCAGCTGCCTCTGCGACTGATTATGCTTTTAGACGCCCGCAACACATGCCTTGGCTATTTCCAAATATTGTCTTGCGGGTGACGCCAGCAGCCTACATGTATGCCTCTGACAGCCACGCCAGTTAACTCGGTAGCTGCTGTGTAAATGATTCATACTGTACTGAGTTCATGTAAATAGGCGAGGTTCATCTCCGCCCCTTCCGTGTGTGTGTGTTTCCGCTGCTTTCACCATACAACTGAATAAGCAATTAGTTACAGTGTTCACAATCAACAGTGTGATATTTAAAATCATGTTAAGACTCACATTGTTGTTTGTGAACATTCTTAGACATAGCATATTTCCTGCACACGCTAGGAAACAACGAAAACGCTGCATGTTTTAATGAACTGTTCAAATGTTACTAAGACTTGTGTTGTGTCGAACCACGGGACTATTCTTGCTGCAGGTTTCCGGTTTGTTTGTGTTGCATAGTACAATATCATGTAATACGGTGTTCATAGTATGCTTTCTGTGATGTTGACATGTGTGTGTTTCGTTAGCAGTACGTCTGCTTTCTATGCTGTGGCTACATCTCCATTGCTCGCATAGAAAGTGACAAATGGAAGTGTAAGGGTGGACATTTAAAGCCTGGATACTTCCATGTTATGTGTAAGTCTCACGGGCCAACGGGTGATAGCGATACATGTCTATGAAGTACCTTTGGATACCATATGCACCTGTCGTGGACTAAATGTTTATGTTGACTGTTCCATCTACCTATGTGTGACATGGTTTGTGGCCATAGGGTGCCAGCAAGTCTTCCCTGTTCATTGGGTGTTTGCCATGGTGTATTGACATCAATCCTATTAATTCACCGAAGGATGTCTTTCTTTGGTGTCAACGCCATAGTTTGACCATCCTATGTCATTCCCAGCAGACGGGAGATTGTGCCATTGGTATCTTTACACAGGTGACCCATCTGTTCCACTGTATGGAAGCGCAGATCCCCATAGATGTGCTGGCACATGGAGTGTTGTGTACCGGTATCTGCCCAGCGGTCTTTCTTTGAATGGGGAGTGTGTACTGTACACCGATCTGTATTCCCTGGGTTATGCCTTGCAACAGCTGTGGATTCCCCAGGTTTGCAGCTATGGGTGCCATCTTGGCCGTGACGCTTGTCCATCCATGGGAACTGCCTACTGGACACTAGTATCGGGCTGTCAACATTTCACAGCTGCATTCTCCATTTCCGTGGATGATCGGTATTAGTATTGCGGAGTAACGATATGCCATGGCCACGCCCCGCACACGGGCGGACGATGAATCATCTGCCAATCCACACCGACACCCATATATGCAACCCCACGATCCCATGTCTGCATCCGCCGGCAGTACCCCTCGCACACCCTTCATGTGTGCGGAAATGGGATGTGGAAGTACGGTATGGATGCAGCAGCCTGGGGAGTCCTATTCATATGTCCTGCATTTCATGGACGGCTGTCATCACCCTTGAAGACACCTGTGGTGCATATATCTACCTGTGCCGTAGTCACGGCTGTCACCTCTTCCGGTTCACACTATGTTGCTCACACTCACTTAAGGAGTAATATTTGGGTCCTGCAATGGACACCGATGTGCATATGTAAAGTTTAGGACATGTTGGACTGTGTCCATTCGCCAGTGGGTTTGACTGCCGCCAGATGTTCCCATTCCCGGATGTCTGTCCGCCTACCCATATTATGTAGTGCTACGTACCCGTGTCCTTCCACAATTTACCCATAGGGTGTTACTGTAGTCCTGCAGGTTGGCAACTGCTTTACATAATCCTCACAGGTACCATTGTGAACTATCCGCCACTGTATTGTCAGTATAACACAGCCGGTACATGTAGAACCTATGTATTCATGACAGTATGTCGGTTATGTGTGTGAACTCCATATTTTAGCGATAGTATGACCTTCCTAGTTGACGTTGTTGGTGTGCCATTAATATGTGTTCCACAGGTCGCAGGTATGTTCCGCAGAGTGGAGGCGGGTGATCCCCACATACTGGATAGCACCTTCGCTGCTGTGTACGCTGGGATTCGCATGGCAGGATGGATGTCTACGGGTGTATGTACTGCTGTTTCCATCTTTATGTCCTGTGTCATGCCCTACTACGGCTGTGTGATTCCACCAGGCTTGCTATTATGGGTGCCATCTTGTCCGTGACGCTTGTCCATCCTTGGGAAATGCCTACTGGACACTGATGTAGGGCTGAACACATTTCACACATGCCTTTAGCATTACCCTATGGGTGCTTTGCATCCTTACTGGGGACTAAGGCACGCCCTGTACCCGCAGCCCTCCCACGGGCGGACAACGGATTATCAGCCAAACAACACCGAGACCCATTTTGCATACCCAGGATACCAGGGCTGCAACCCCCACGGCACGCATGACACATCCTTCATGTGTGCGGAACTGGGATATGGACGCATTACGTATGGACACGCAGTCTGGGGACCTCTGTTCATATGTCCTGCATGTCATGGGCAGGTATCATCAACCTTAAACACGCTGGTGGTGCATATGTCTAGCTGTGCCGTAGTCACGGTTTGTACCGGATTGGCTGTTCTGGCGATACTGGCAAAACAGTCAGAATTTTTGGAGTCCTACAATGGACACCGATGTGCATTTGTAAAGTGTAGAACGTGTTTGACTGTCCCCATCTGGCCAGTGGTATTGACTGCCGCTGTATGTTCCCCAGTCGTGGATGTCTGCTTGACTACCCATCGCTTGTATGACATGGCCTATCTATATCCACGCGCCAGTATGCGAAATACAGCAAACCTTAAGGCCCTGCCCATCTTCATAAACGACATTATGGAACATATATCGGCAGAAACAGACACTGTCAAATACGATAGACTCCACAGTGAAAGGATACTGAGCTCTCTCAACTACTAACATGGGGCACCGCCGAGTAATGGATGTCATGACATAGCCGCCCCTAATTCACTTCCTTCAGAGTCGGTTTAAAGCTTAAATAATCAATAAACCTGCTCATAGTTAGGTGGACAGTGCTCCAAGTCTTGATTATAACGTGACATATACATATCAGTGTTGCATGCCTTACTTCATGGAAACAATAATACGGCAACAATGTGTTAATATATCTACAATATTGGTAAATACAATCAGTATCCGGACACATAGTTGATAATTGGTGAGAGTGCACCTTAGAATGTAGTGTGTTGATCAGGTTATTGTATATCGATGTGTATAATAGTAGCATTACGATAACAAAGCATGGAATCAATAGGTACTATTTAAGCATATATTTGACAATTATGAATGTAAACGGTGGAGGAGACATCCGTAACCTTCCCTGGTTCCACTGGATCACACACGCACACGCATACCTCGCATGTCCGATTGTGGGTTACGCGACGCCGCATTACGCATATCCGTAGTCCGCTTATATATGTTTACAGTGTCTGTGTGGTTACGGTTTTATGCTACTTGTGACTATTCCGTAACATATGTCTGATCCGTTGACGGACGGTGCAGAAAGCACTTACAGCTTTATATATGTAACAGTCTTTGCAGCATGGACGCTTTACGCACACGCACATCTATATGTTCTATAGTCATAATTCCAACGTGACTGCAGTCACGCTTTGACTCTTACTGTGACCAGTGCACGAAAGCGGTTTGTGGTCATTAATATGCATACCCGAGTTAGCTCTGTACATTTACATATCACCCCCGCACACACGCGACGCCACAGGCATCCATTCTCCTGCTGGGAAAGGTGCGGTACTGCATGTTGAACATTCCTAATTCCCTCGCCATGGCCGTGGATGCATATGTCGTCACCACAGGGCTGTTCAGATGACAGCTGCTTATATCCCATATGCATACAGGCCTTCGATTGTCAGGGTGTTGCTGTGGTGCTTTGCGTTTGGTCTTGGCCGCCCACTGTACGGGACCGCCCTGACCCTGTACGAATGTTAGATGAGTCACATGGGCACGTTTTGTCCGTGTCCATGGTACCATGTCACGGCCCCCCCCCCAATTAGTCTTAACCGTGCGCCGATTGGCCGGTGTATCCGCTGTAGATCTCGCTATACTAATTGCACACGGTCTGATCGAACTAACCTACTTCCATTACTAACCCTCCGTATGTATGGCCTGTGTCGCAATATTACAAGGGTTTAACATTGCGTGACGACTTTCACTGAGCCACAGACATGTCCGTTGCTTTGTTTGGCCCGGTTCCGCTGTGCTACACACATTTAACATGGCGTAACAGGTTGAACAGCTCAGACACGAGGACATCGGGTTGTCCGCCGCTGTCTATTATTGAATGTCTCTGTGGAGTTTGTTTCACAAAGCCACACATTGTCGGCATTGTTAACGGACATGTCGCGCAGTACGCCCGCGACCGACGCTGGTGACGATGTCTGCCTTTGGCCGCTTAACAGGCATTATGCTGTGCCATTATGTCTGGCGATATATGGTTTCCTTCCTTACGTAGGTGATGTGCCATACTAGCAATGACCCTAGCGATGACCCGCCTGGGTGTGGGTACTGCTGTATTACCCACGGGAAGAGTGGCCTTAGGGTAAGTGGTGACCTAGGCAGAGGTTGCCACCGATACGCCACCCGCTACCCTCCTGGTCTACCTACACCAAATAGAGTCTGGAAAGGTGCCCCGAGTAGAGCAACACCCTAGACGGCTACCTACTTGGCCTATGCCTAAGGCCGGCTATGTGTGTGGTCCCTTGGGCATCGGACTCGGGAACGCGGCACGTCTGCCGCTGGTATGTCCAGCATTACCCACATCCAGCCCCAAGGCAGTCAACACAACATCCATGGGTCCACATGGTGTCCCAGCTGTGCACTCCAGGAACTCTATGGGGAATTTAACCCACACTTCGGACAGCTGTGTAATCCTAGCCTCACCTCAGGATAATGCATCTGAGTAGTAGCACAGGGCTTACTGTAGTCACACTCCACATAGATGGTGCCTCCACTGACCCTGGGTATTACCATACCATTAGTTTGACAAGCCTTATCTGCAAAGCCATGGAGATGGATCATAATGGGACACATAGATAAGGACATAGGGGACCCGTGATACTTTGGATACAACCCAGTTTAGCTTGGTCATAGTCAGATCATGCCCTTTACACGTGTTTCACTTTGTAGAATCAGTCACCAAGGCCATTGCTGAGGGTAAAGCAGTCCATACAGCCTACCTCAACCCGCAGAGGCCGCCGACACAATACCCCCTCGGGTATACTTGATAAACCCGCCATCTTGAATGTAAATCCATACATCGCCATATGGGTTGCAAACGGGCTAGGTCACAGAACACACATGGCCATAGTTGCTGGCGCCATGTCATACTCACAGCCAGTCACAGGTGGTGTCCCATGGGGCTCAGTCCTGGGTCCACTATTTCCAGCATCTACGCTTCCAATGTACACGCACACACAGGGGGTTATGGTGACAATGTTTGCATACGACTGCAAACCGGATGCCAAAGTCAGACACACATCTGACACAGATATCCTTCAGGAGTGCCTCACAGATGTGGATAAGTGGTACCAGAGACATGTCCTACAGCTAAATGCCAGGAAATGCATAGGCATACCCTTCGGGATGAACAAGGTTACCCCGAGCTACCATATAGGTGGCAGTCCACTGAACACGGAGGGGTTACCAGTGATCTGGGGACACGTGTTGTTGTTAACCGCTCGCTAGACACACATGTTGCTAACATAGTTGGGTAGACCTTCCACATTGCCCACATCATCATGAAGGGATTCACATCTAGATCAGGGAGGTCATTGTCCCCTTGTACTCATCACTCAATAGACCTATGATTGGGTACAATGCCCCGCTCAGAATGTATCTGACCCAACACCTGCAGCAGCTGGAAAGGCACCAACAGTTCTTCGACAAACGGATGCAGGGTCTCAGGTATATGTGTTATACTGACCGACTGAAAGGATTCCAGCTGTATACAGTTGCATACCACTTGCCCAGAGGTGACCCGTGCCTGGCATGCACGGCTAGGTCGAACCCAGATCTGATGACTATGCTTCACGAAATAAGGTAGATCCTCAGAACCACAAGGGCAGCTGACGACACCTTGACACTGTCATTAATCGAACGTGTTGTTGGGACGGATTCATCACCCAGACACTCACTATGCTGTGGAACGACATCCCAGTACATGTGAGGGCAAGCACCTCGCTGGCCTTCTGTTAGTATTTACACATGGATGTCTGGATTGATTTATTTAAGTAACCTTCTAAATGAATGTTACATTAGCACATTGTGAATCTTTACATTTCGTTGGTCTATTTTACAGTAGTCATATTCATACGGTTTATGTGTATATATTATGGTTCATTCATATTACTAGGTGTCTGCAGTTCTGTTAATATATTGGCACAATCCGTAGGACATATATATGTAGCTTACACAGTCAGACATTTGGAAAACATTTTATGTTGGTTCATGTTTCATATATGTACATATATTTCCATTTTCCGATGAAGACTGTACCTTCAAGCAATGTCTGATGTCCTCACTGTGTGGGATGTGTAACCCAAGTAAGGTTTGTTCGCTTGTCTGCCTTTAAGGCATGTAATTAGTACCTAGCACATCTAATGTACCAACCAATTAATGCTTGTAAATGTAGTAGGTTGGACTGCATTGTATGTAGTCTGAATAAGTCTGCTTATGAAGCAGACGGCGGGCTCCAATAGACTATGGTGACTGCCTTTAATTCTTGGTGTGCTCTGGTTGGTCACTGACGGTCCCTACAGTACCTCGCCTTTGCTTTGGACTTCATCGGCTGGTTGTCTGTGTTTCTTGTATGGGGAATGTCAACTGTAGTCCCTATGTGTATGACTTGTGTAATGCCTTACTACGGCAGTGTAATTCCACCGGTTTGCATTTATGTGTGCCATCTTAGTCATACGCTTGTCCATCCATGTGAATTGCCTACTATACACTGGTATAGGGCTGTACACATTTCACACCTGCATTTTGCATTCCCCGGAGTATGGTGTGCATTATTAGCGGAGAGTGACGATGTGTTACGCGACACGCCCCTCCCACGGGCGGACAAAGGATTGCCTGCTAAACAACACCGAGGCCAGATTCTACATACCCAGACTCCCTTGACTGCAACAGTGGACAGTACCCATTACACATCCTTCATGTGTGCTGCAGTGTGATGTGGACGAGCTGAATGGACCCGATACCCTGGGTATTTCTGTGCATGTGTGCTGCAGTTCATGGACAGCTATCATCAACATTGAACACGCTATGCGCCTATGTGTACCTGTGACGTGGTGACGCACAATTAGATCACATGAGTAATGCAGGAAGCTAGCAGGCATTCTCTGAACAGAATTTTGGGTCCTACAATGGACACCGATGTGCATATGTCAAGTTAGATGTTGCTGGACTGTGTCCACCTGCCCAGTGCTTTTCACTGCTGGTGTATGTTCCCAATCGCTGATGTCTGTTTGACTACCCATTCCACATGGTGCTACATAACCAGCTGAGTTAGTACTGTGAACAAATGACATACATCCAAAGATGCTGGTTACCAACTGCTTCATATAAACCTCAGACATCCCAATGGGACATATCCGCCACTATATTTCCAATATAACACCACCGAACATGTTGCTTACCTATGCATTCATTTAACCATGTTGTCTTCGTAGGTGGGAATGCCATAGTTTACACATCCTACGTGACGCTGTGTGTGTGCCATTAGTATGTGTTCCACAGGTCGCACATCTGTTCCGCTGTACGGTAGCGGTGCTCCTCAGTCTGTTGCTGGCAGACTGAGTGCTGTGTACGCCGGTGTTGGCACGACAGTCCGCTTTGTATGTGGAATGTCAACTGTGGTCCCTATGTGTATTTCCTGTGTCATGCCTTACCGCTGCTATGTCATTTACCCGGTTTGCAGTTGTGGGTGCCATCCTGGCCATACGGGTGTCCATCCATGACAATTGCCTACTGGACACTAGTATAGGGCTGTACACATTCCACACCTACATTTAGCATTCTCCGGAGTATGGTTTGCATTATTAGCGGAGAGTAAGGCAGGTGCTACGCGACACATCCCTCCCACAGGGCGGAAGAAGGATTGCCTGAAACAACACCGAGCACAGAGTCTACATACCCAGAATCCCTTGACCGCAACAATTGATAGTACTCCATTACACATCCGGCCATGTGTGCGGAAGTGTGATGTGGATGCAGTTCTATGGACCCGTACCCTGGGTATTTCTGTGCATCTGTGCTGCATTACATGGACAGCTATCAGCAACATTAAACACGCTATGTGCATATGTGTACCTGTGACTACAATGAGTTCCGTTAGGTGATTAAATAAGGCGGAAGAGCTGTCTTTAGACAAATTTTTGGGTCCTACAATGGACACCACTGTGCATATGTAAAGTGTAGAGCTTGTCGGACTGTGTCCTTGTGAGCATTGGATTTCACTGATACTGTGTGTTCAGGAATCGCGGATGTCTGTTTGACTACCCATTCCACATGGTGCTACATAACCAGCTGATTTAGTACTGTGAACAATTGACATACATCCAAAGATGCTGGTTACCAACTGCTTCATATAAACCGCAGACATCCCAATGGGACATATCCGCCACTGTATTTCCAATATAACACCACCGAACATGTTGCTTACCTATGCATTCATTTAACCATGTTGTCTTCATAGGTGGGAATGCCATAGCTTACATATCCTACTTGACGCTGTGTGTGTGCCATTAGTATGTGTTCCACAGGTCGCACATCTGTTCCGCTGTACGGTAGCGGGTGCTCCTCAGTCTGTTGCTGGCAGACTGAGTGCTGTGTACGCCGGTGTTGGCACGAGTCCGCTCTGTATGTGGAATGTCAACTGTGGTCCCTATGTGTATTTCCTGTGTCATGCCTTACCGCTGCTATGTCATTTACCCGGTTTGCAGTTGTGGGTGCCATCCTGGCCATACGGGTGTCCATCCATGACAATTGCCTACTGGACACTAGTATAGGGCTGTACACATTCCACACCTACATTTAGCATTCTCCGGAGTATGGTTTGCATTATTAGCGGTGAGTAAGGCAGGTGCTACGACACATCCCTCCCACAGGGCGGAGGAAGGATTGCCTGCGAAACAACACCGAAAGCACAGAGTCTACATACCCAGAATCCCTTGACCGCAACAATTGACAGTACTCCATTACACATCCGCCATGTGTGCGGAAGTGTGATGTGGATGCAGTGCTATGGACCCGTACCCTGGGTATTTCTGTGCATCTGTGCTGCATTACATGGACAGCTATCAGCAACATTAAACACGCTATGTGCATATGTGTACCTGTGACGACAATGAGTTCACTTAAGTGTTGAAAGAAGGCGGCATTCCTGTCTTTAGACAAATTTTTGGGTCCTACATTGGACACCACTGTGCATATGTAAAGTGTAGAGCTTGTCGGACTGTGTCCTTGTGAGCAGTGGGTTTCACTGATACTGTGTGTTCAGAAATCGCGGATGTCTGTTGGACTACCCATTCCACATGGTGCTACATAACCAGGTGATTTACTACTGTGGACAAATTACATACATCCAAAGATGCTGGTTAGCAAATGCTCAATTTAAACCGCAGACGCCCCAATGGGACATATCCGCCACTGTATTTCCACTATAACACCACCAGAACATGTTGCTTACCTATGCATTCATTTAACCATGTTGTCTTCATAGGTGGGAAAGCCATAGTTTACATATCCTACTTGACGCTGTGTGTGTGCCATTAGTATGTGTTCCACAGGTCGCACATCTGTTACGCTTGCACGGTAGCGGTGCTCCTCAGTCTGTTGCTGGCAGATTGAGTGCTGTGTACGCCGGTGTTGGCACGACGGTCCTGCTTTGTATGTGGAATGTCAACTGTAGTCCCTATGTGTATTTCCTGTGTTATGCCTTCCCGCTGATATGTCATTTACTCGGCTTTGCAGTTGTGGGTGCCATTCTGGCCATACGGGTGTCCATCCATGACAATTGCCTACTGGACAGTAGTATGGGGCTGTACACATTACACACCTACATTTAGCATTCTCCGGAGTATGGTTTGCATTATTAGCGGAGACTGAGGCAGGTGATACGCGACACATCCTCCCACGGGCGGAGAAAGGATTGCCTGCGAAACAACACCGAAAGCACAGAGTCTACATACCCAGAATCCCTTGACTGCAACAATTGACAGTACTCCATTACACATCCGGCATGTGCGGAAGTGTGATGTGGATGCAGTTCTATGGACCCGGTACCCTGGGTATTTCTGTGCATCTGTGCTGCATTACATGGACAGCTATCAGCAACATTAAACACGCTATGGGTGCATATGTGTACCTGTGACGACAATGAGTTCAGGTACGCTGAAATAACACATTATTCGATTCTTTCCACAATTTTTGGGTCCTACAATGGACACCACTGTGCATATGTAAAGTGTAGAGCTTGTCGGACTGTGTCCTTGTGGGCAGTGGGTACTCTTTATGCTACCATTTTGATATATATCTGGGAAATGTTTGTCCTGAGATATCAGGACATTTGACATGTGTTCGGTTTATTTACAGGACACGGCTGGCCAGAGAGGGCATATCCCTCTCAGGGTGGAACAGGTGTTTACCTTGGAACATATGCATCGGATTTTCAGCGATTACAATGTTTCAGTAACGGTATGTTGCCTAATATACCATCAATGTCATATTTATTACCCCATTTTGCTGCGTAACTCACATTATGTGCTCTCTGCGATTGCATATTCTTCACGCCACCACAAATGCGGATCACATGATCTGTTGCTTCAATAATCTCCCATATCCTCTACACGACTGCTACTGCACTTCTGTCATAACACGGTGTCTCCTTCCCTGTATCCACTGTAGTGTCTACATTCACTATTTACTCTGCTGTGTGTTCCCTGACCTATGTTCAGATTTAACAGTATGTGGGTAGGTCTTCGACCGATATCACTACTGTTAACAGAAACACAATGTAGTCTGGTCCCTGATCTACAATAGACACAAAAAGGCAGACACTCCTTACCTGGGCCTCCTGTTTAAGGCTGCACGCTTTCTTCTTGGGATCCAGTTTTCCGCTTTTCAGCCACAGATCAGACAGTAAACAGCCTCTTTACACACAACAATTCAGTCGGAGGTCTTTTCATTCAAGAAGAACCATTTATGCATATTCTCCGCGCATATGTCTAACCAGCCATGCACTCTGACCTGTAGCTTACCAAGGGAATTCGATTACAAGGATCACGATGTGAAATAAGTTGTTACAACCAGACTGTAGTTATCAGTAGACTTTTCTAAGTGACAGCCGATAACACAGGAGGCTCGGTTCGACAGTTTTAGTAGTGTACACAGGCAGGCTAAATAATGTACAGTCCAAGTATGGGAGTTTTGTCTGACTCTATACAGTAAGCAGTTTCTTTATATAGTGTTTACAATCAGCATTTGCCCAACTTACTGACGTGGTCGGTCACAGGGCATTTCCATCACTATGGTCCGCAATAGTCTATACATACGCGGGTGCTGGGCTCGTGCTTTTAAATTGTTTTCTCATGGGAATAACACAGGCTTGCAAGGCACCTTGTACATTACAGTATCCTTTTGTGATTGTAGCTGTTTCAAGGACCCTAGACTGTTACGATACAGTGGACAGTTAATTTCTTGATACGCTGCTTTGTCTGTCTGGTAGGAGTTGTACTGCTATCTTCCATTGAGCTCACAAGGCCATCCTCCTCTGGGGAAGGAGTGCTGTTATGCATGTACATACATTTATTGTTCTGTAACCCAGCAAATAATTAATGATGACAGACATGAGCCTGCTGTCCTGCTTACTGCCAGGTTCAGAATTCCATCACAGTACAGCTTAGCTTCACCAATTACATGCAGGCTTAGTTCTGCTGCCATATTGTACGGTACAATTCAATACATTATATAGTATTTCGAGTGTAAACTGGAACTTCATATGTGTTTCTATATATTTTACTTAACAACATCCATCCAGCCATATGCATGTTGTTCCATCCTTTACCTTGACCGTGTATTTGTCCGTCCAGCCACGCCATCTCCACATGTGATGTCCCAGTTTCCCCTTCTTTGCCTGTAGCACCCTGTTAGGATGTCCTGTGTGTTAGGCACCTGTTCCGCTATATGTGATCGACTTCACTGCAGAGATGATCGCCGATGCGGTGGTCCACCGACCGACTTGTCCACATGTGTACACTTATGTGCACCGTGGTCGTATGCAAACCTAGATGGTTTGGACGGGTACATACTACATGCCGGATGTACACATTCTGCTGACACATTCACATGCAGCCATTTACATATCTGTACCTGCGGTGGGTTGCTGACATGTGTGGTACGTATTTGCCCGCGTGGCATTGCCTAACACAAACATCTTACCACAGTTCAGGTATGCACATTGTGTGTGGTTGTATAGCTGCACACGGATGCTAGCAGGTTTGGGTGCAGGGGTATACATGGGTGTGACTGACATGTACAATGAGGCTATTGTGTAGTACATCCAATGCATGTGTTCTGCTTCTGGATATTACACTTCATCATACACCATCCGTGTATGCAACAAAGATGTTGCTGGGTCTGGGATATGTTGCTATGCACATGTTTGCCTGTGTTTGGGGTATCTTGCTTCCTTACTGTTGTTATGTCGGCACAGCTACCCGGCTATGTACTGTCACTACTGCTTGTGACCATTATGGTTGGCACCTTTTCCAATGCCCATGGTGGGGCATGTTATGTGGACACTTCGATATTTGCAGGACTACACATACCCAGGGCTAGTGCAGTAGACAGAACTTCACTTGTTTGCCATACTATGAGCCTATTCTGTTAGCGCTTGGGTTCCTTATTTATTTTCTTATGCCATGTCTGTGTTCCATACCGTAATGTATATGTTTTATGCTACTATTTACATGTATATTGCGGAATTTATGCGGCAGGGGATCGCAGGTCATTTTCCATTTTACGATTGTTGCAGGGACACGATTGTCCAATCAGGGACTGTCCATGGCACTTTGGGACAGCAGGTAACCCTGGTGACCATGCCCATGTCGCTGCTGGGGTTTCCACCTTTTCCATTTTCCGATCTGGGATATTTCCGACTCACATCTGCCTTTACAGGCCGACACATACAAACGGTCACTATATAGCATAGAAATTCACTTGTTTGCCTAAATAATTTGCTTATTATTGTGGCAATTTCCTTGCTTATTCTGTTTATTGTGTCATTTCGGTATTTCTGTTACAGAAATAACCAATTCATGCTACCATTACATTACATAATGGATATCATTGTGTCCTACATTCGTAGCACATCAGCCATTTCTAATACGCTTTTTCGGGACACAACTGTCCATGGAGAGACTGCCCCAAACACAGTGGGACAGGTGGTGACCTTAGTCGCTGCTCCTATGTCGGTGCGGCGCTGACATGCGGCTGTACACCTTCTCTGAGTGTAAACACTGACAGTACATTGCGGACGGCGGCGGTCTTATGCGTATCCTTTGCTCCTTGAACGGGTACACTTATGCCTTGGTGGCTTCTATTTGCTTCTCCGCTGATTTGGAACGGGACTATGTTATGCACTGTACGCGCGTTTCATTCTGCACGGGACCTGGCTGCTGCCATTACTATTGTGGGCGGACCGTGGCTGTCAGCACATTAGGTTGCTCACCTCCTGCCGGCTTAGACACGCCTCCAGACGCATCCTACCTGGGCTCGCTCACGTACACTACGCACGTGTCTGTGATTCCGGTGCACTCTCATTAATATGTATATGGCGCTACTGCGCCGGATATTCCATGCACCGCCGGCGCAGGCCTTACGCCGGCCTTGCGCCGAGCTTCATGAATCCCGGGGAGTATTTCTTAATGAGATTACAAGAAAGAGAAATTAAGTTAGTGATATGATATCAGAGCACAGGAAAGATACCTGGAAATGACACAGTTCCGTAAGAAGTACAGAAAAGGGAAGAAGGAAAGATAATAAAGGTCTGTCTGGTACTTTTGAATAAAATCCTTATAGGAGAATGTATTCTTCTTATGGAGGGAAGTGATCAACCTAATTAACCAAAGGAAGGCAACAATACATTGGATCTCTTTTGTTTTACACCTATTTCAATATTACATTATGACTATGAGCTAGTATGATAATTTTGGCAAAAAACAAAGATGAGGATATTTCCAAAAATATTGAATTAGACCAATTTGCATTTGCTGAGGCTAGGCAAATATTCAGTAATATAGAGTACTTGTATTTCAAAACATGCCATAGATAATAGTATACCATTGAAGTTAATTGGATTAGAGGTTGAGAAAGCATTTGATAGAATGAGTTAGAAATTTACAAAAGAATGTGGGAGAGATTTGACTTTCTGTGAGAATGGCTAGCAATGTTACTGAGGGCCCAATTCCAAAAGAGTTGTTTAAACTGTAAGCAGACTGACAACACGTCTTTTAGAATATGGCTCATGGTATAAGTCTGTTTATAGGTAGGCATTACATCAAAGTAAATCACTTACGCTGAGAGCAGGTCTTTTGGAATTGGGGCAGATTTACACCAAGAGCAACTCTTTTGGAATCTAGCCTTGAATATTCACAAAGGTTCACATTTAAGGGTAAAATGTAGGGTTTAACTTTTTAGAACCCTCAATCTCATGGGAGAAACTAGACAGAGTTGCCTGCTTTACTTTGCTGTTTGCTTTGTATTTAGAGACATTAGCAAAAGACATTAGAAAGGATAGTACGGCATGACATAAATGAAAAAATGCAACTGAAAACACTGCTCTTTTTGCAGATTATATAATTTTATGTTAATCATTGAAGTAAAAATATTATATTTGACATGTTGAAATACATTCATAGTATAGCAGTATTTAAAACAAATAAAGATAAAGCTATTGTAATGAACTATGCTCCATTTTATGACATGATTCAAAAGTTACCTTTTTTGTGGGGACATGATAAAATTAGATATTTGGAGATTTGGTTAAAGAAAGATGTAAAACAAATGGCTAAAATGAGAAGAAACCAGACAAAAATATAAACAAAATTAGACAGTATAAATGACTATTTATGGGTCTTGATTACAAAATGTAAATAATTAAAATTATATCGGTTCCTTTAGATTTATATGTTGTCCAAGCATACATGTATCAACTGAGATCCGATGTGAAAAATATGCAAAACTAGATTAAAGCATCTATTTTGAAAAATAAATAGGATAGAGTGCAATGCGAAAGACTGGCATTGGCAAAGAAGCAAAGAGATGTATTATTAATGGATTTAGAACTGCCCCTAAAAGGTTATGTAGCTCAGATTACATTAGTCTGTTGGTTCCAAGACTAAGAATATATGCCTAAGTAGAAAGATGTACTAGGGACAGTACCTGGTAGAGTAAACACAGGTCCCTATATTGATGTTTGAGCATATTTAGGGCAAATACTTGCACAGCATTATGTGCTGCCATATGTATATAAAATGATCAAGCATATTTGGTAAGAAAGGAGTTAGACCATGGAAAACAGAATCATTCCTATAGGTGCATAGGTGTTTATGAGGCTAATAACTACAAGAGCCTTGGTAAGCCTAGCCATGCATCCCAAATCTCTAACAATTCTGGTACCCTTGGCAAGGATAAGCAGGGGCTTGGGTGATGAAACATTTACAAGCAGGGGGCTGGGAGATGAACCATTTACAGACTGCCTGTTTCCATTAGAGACATACTTGCAAAACCAAGGATGAAGTTCCTGTTCCCCATCCAATTGTCCACCCTATAGTATATACTACATTGCAAAAAAAAAAACCTCCATCACATACATGGGCCTTATTTTAGAATTGAAGAATGATATCAAAACACTGGAAAATAATTTCACTAATCCACAAACAGTAAACTGAGACAAGAACAGATATGACAGATTAAGAGAGTTAAAGGTAGAGAATATAAGGCTATGCAAAATCAAAAAACACATCATAATATAACATTCAAATATATTGCAGTAATGAAGGGAAATACTTGATGAGGGATTGAAGGAGATGTTTCTTGCCCATAGATATACAACTAAATGAATAAAGTTTAGACTTTTTGCATGGAAATGTTTAAATAAATATGTTATACTCCAGTAAGACTTGAAAAATAAATTACAATGTGTAAGGGATGATTGTTGATGTTGTAATGGTTTGCAGATGAGCAATTGAGTGCATGTGGTTTCAGAACATTCTGGGGTAGCTCAATATAAGCAAAAATTGAGTAATATGGTTAATTGTATGCTACAGATGTACGATAATCTCAGTTTATAAACTTTTTATTGAGTTGGTATAAAATAGTATGAGCTAAAGAGATGAATTCATTGCTGTCTTTGACTGCAACTGCCAAGAAAGCTAGAATAAGAAAGTGGAGATCTAATGCTAGAATGTTGGTAAGTGAGGTATAAAAGTGCTCATGGAGGTTAAATATAAGTATTTGAGATTTGTAAGGGATCAGATACAAAATATTTGTAAAATAAATACCCCCCAATTCACTAATCCTCCGTGTAAGACTTAATAAGTTTTACTCAGAAGCTGCAGTTGAACGGTTTGATGTCAGCGTGCCATGAATATTCATGAGGGCACACTAACTCAACCGTAGCTCTTACACGGACTGAGTAGGAAAGCAGGGGGCGTGTCCGACTGCTGAGCAGTCTAAATGTGCATGCCCCTGCAAGGTTATAAAAAGCAAAATGTCAACACACAAGAGCGAGTACGCTCAAATGTACTTGTACCCAACACCACACTCCCTGACACTGTAAACCCCCATCACACTTATATAAAGTAAATAATTATATATATTTTTTTTAAATTCACAATATAGCTGCCCGTATTTGTGCGTGTGTGCTCGGGTGTGCCCATTGCTTAGCTGAAGTTAGCAATTCTGACATGGAAGAGCATAAGAAAGAATGTTTATGCAAATCACACCAATTTGCAATAGCGTAATGGTAGAGCATATGCACAAAGAGAAGGAATTCACGGTTCGAGTCCCACCACTCTCCTTCTTATTTATGTTTTAAGTCAGTATTTGAGATAATACCAGACATATATGATTAAAATTTTATTAAAAGCAGTGACATGGCCAATGTATCAGTGAACAAAATATATATTTTTAAAGGACCCAGATAGCCTGGTGTTAAGCAACGTTTTACACAGCTAAACAGAGGTGCCCATAGTTTAATAGTGCTTTATCCAGCTAAACAGAGTTGCCCAGAGTTTAATAGCGCTTTACCCAGCTAAACAGAGGTGCCCATAATTTGATAGCACTTTACCCAGCTAAACATAGGTGTCCGTAGTTTAATAGTGCTTTATCCAGCTAAACAGAGTTGCCCATGGTGTAATAGCACTTTACCCAATGCAATAGAGTTGACAAAGTTTAAAAGCGCTTTACCCAGCGCAATGTGTTTGCACGGATGTGCGCGCAGCGCCGACCAGGGCACTGTAGTGCACCAGGGAGCAACATAGAGATAAGTTGCTTAAATGCAGCCACACCCCCTAGCCTGTCTAGACAGTATTAAAATAAAAGAATGACAAGGTTCGAACCCAGGACCCTTTGCATCATAATCAAAGAACAGAAACACTAAGCCATGACAACACAGGGGAAGCAGCCACTATTAACATTCATAAACTTATGAATGGTAGTTTAACCATTACTAAGGTCTGCAGTCAGCCGAGAATTTTACAAAATGGCCAATCACAAAAAAGTGCAGGAAATGCGGCATATTTAAGCCCCATAGTCAGGAATACTCACCATAACTGATTGTAGCTCACATTTGCAGTCAGAATGGCAGGTGCAGGAGAGGGTTCACGCTTCTGAGAGCAATGATGGGGCATCGAGGAGTTCAAATACATGGTTTGGCTCCTTGTCCACCATCACGAGACAAGACTCCTGCAGGGCCAGTTCCAAGGGATGGAGTACAAGGCAGAGGCTTGGAACCGATTAGCTCATGACCTCACCAGTGCCATAGGCGTTTCCCAGACTGGTGAGCAGGTCCGTCACCACCATACAGACCTGAAGAGATGAAAGCAGGACTGCCTGAACCAGTGGATACAGGAGGCCCATGGGATGCAGAATACCCCACAACTGAGTATGTAGCCATGCAATGCAGTATGTAAGAATTGATAATGGAGTATGTATAACGGATAGGTATGTCTCAATATCCCTTCATTTACTTTACAGCTGCAGGTGACCGTGATGCGAATCAGCAAGCCTATGCTGATAGGCTGCTAAGGTTGCACCACCAGGCAGGTTAGTGATTATTCTGCATGTATTGTTATATAAAATATAGGAGAGAGCATGAAAGAAAGTGTTGTAGTCCAATAAAACAGCCATAGAATTGCCTGAATACGTTCTCTGCATGTACTGTCAGATAAAAACATCAGAGAGGCAGAAAAAAGAGTGTAGTAACCCATTAAAGAGTGTAGTAACCCATTAAGAAAGGTAGCATATGTCTGGAATAATATCCCTTCCAGTGGCGTAACTACATTACAAGCGCCCTGAGGCAAACTTTTCCTAGGTGCCCCAACACCCCCCCCCCCCCGGGAACCCAAGCCATCGAGATGAAATTCTGATTATTCTAGTATATTCTAGTAAAGGCATACGGCCTACATGGAGTTGCCATGCAGAGATGTGACAGCATGTTAAAGTGCACATGTAAATTGAAAGTTGAATCTAATTGTTTAGACTGCATACCGTTAGCTAAGGTACTTATGGTTTTATAACATGCAATGCAAATACAACCCACCAAACTCATTTAACTGTTTCAAATTTACCAAGAAAGCATTAGTGTGGAATTAACAACCTGATAAGCAAAAAGGATGGCGAGCAAGCTGAACAAGTGAAAAACACCAAATAGGCAAAGCAGTACTAAAGCATGCCAAAAGGACAGAAGCTCAAGTTAAATACAGAAAAATCCTTTATTAAAGACTCATCAACCTTGAGAGTCTCAGACCAGACCTTATAAATCCAGACCACTGTTATGCCAGTTTTCCAGTCTGCTGGAACCACATCAGAAGTTAAGTATAACAATGTGAAAACAATTCTTCCACCTGCTCAAGTAACTTAAGTAAGCTCGCTTATTTACACCACAGGGTGGTTAGCCCTGCAGCAATACCTCTTCCACACAACAGACTAGCACACTCTCCCACACTTACGGTCAATTTAGAGTGCGCAATCCGCCATACATACATACATACCTGTCCCACATAACAGAGAAAGGCAGTAATCATTGTTCTTCTAACCCTAAAATTCTTTCTTGAGAGCCTTCTTTAAGCGATCCCATACCATTTGTTCAGCTTAACAAGGCACATAAAATAGTGAACAATAAGTTGTACTTAAATATATTCGGTACCTGTACAACGTTGAGCACGAGTAACCACAGAACTGTCCAGCTCTGATAAGTCCAGTTCAATGAAAATACGCACATTCCTAACATCTCCCAGCACAGTGTTAAAACCAGAATACTACAGATCAACACACAGCCCTTCACCTACCTAGCCCAGCGACCGACCCAACAGCAAGCCACAGACTGATCCATGACCAAGCGACTGTCAGAACAGCAAGCAAGCTACAGACAGATCTGCGCACCCAAACAAACAGACCGATCCACGAAGCGACTGAACAACAGCAAGCAAGCCCACAATCCAAACACCTACCTGAAGCGCGCGCTGAAAAGTCCCGAGAGCATCATGCAACATATAAAATGCCAATGATTATCGCATTTCTGAAAGCACATTCCTGGCCACTCTCATTTACAAAAATAATGACACAGTCTTTCTAGAACTGTATCTGAAAAGAAATAAAATAAATAAATAGACAATAATTCAAAGAAATGCATCTGGCCAGTGGCAGGTTAAGTTTACATTTGGACTGTTTTGAAATCATAGTGGCCTTGCACACATTTCAGAACCATGCATAACTGCTTTGATTCACCTTCCTGAACCATGCATAACTGCTTTGATTCACCTTCCTGATTGTATTAATTATAATATATAATAATTGAATTATATCCCTTGTTAATACAGCACCACTTAGAGTGTGTTTTATAGTTTTGAACATTTTTCAATTAAGCAATGAAACAAAACATATGAACCAATAATGACAAATTGCCCAATTCAGAACATTTCAACCATAAAGGCCATAGCGTCTATCATTACAATCTACCAATATCAGTCAATATGCACAATCTCTGCAGAAGTAAAAGTCATCTGAATAATTTCACATTAAAGAGATCTGAAACTAATGGAGAGGTTGTTGCTAAAAACAGCTTTATATTTCAGTGCTTCATCTACAAATTCAGTGCCTACTGCCATTAATCTATAAATTGCCTATGTTCCATTTAAAAATGAAATGCTAAGCTTGTATATTGCAATAGGAATAAGTGGCAAGTGGAAACACAGGTTCATAGTTACTAGGCATCTTATCCAAAGGAGGACATACTCAGGACTACAGCACTCCACCCTTAAAATACAAATCTACAGGTGGTGGGAGTAGAACCTACCCTCTACATCAAGATGCAAGTATGCTACCTGCTATGCTACTAAGACTGTTTTGACATTCTGTACCACAACACTGATACCATTTGCTAAACAAAACAGTTGCACATTTTACAGACTTAGCTTGAACAGTAAACATCTCTTCCCTTGAAGCTCACAATTCCTTGAAAATGTATGTGAAAATAAATTCCACCTGCTAACTCTAAATAGGGCATTTCACTCTCACACATGCATACCTCAACCTCTTTTATTTATTTTATTTTTATTTTACATTTGTTAACCGGGCTAGTCTGACTGGATGTATTTCCATTTTCAGCAGAGGCCGGGGAGAAAGCTCCACATAGAGACAAAACAGTTACATAATATGCAAAAAATGAAAAGAATAATATATGGTGGGAATAAACAATATACTATATTACATCATAGGATTCAACATACATATCATATAAAAAAAGCACAACTTTATTTAACATTATTTAACATTTAAGACATAAAAGATAGTGTAATAAGAAAAGACATTAATAGCAAATATAGAGTAAAAAATAGTTAAATTCATATACTATCTGCATTATTTGTGGATTAGAAGAGTTACCACTTGGAGGAGGATAGTTGAGAGGAAAAACTTTTAAAGTGGAGGTAGTATACCACTAAAGTAATGAGAAGGTATAAAGGAGAGGGACAGAGAAAAGGAGAGAAATTGTGGAAGTCAGAGTTTTAGTCAGGGTTAAAGCAGGGGCATAACCAGTGTTTTTAAGGTAAATTCTAAGTTTTGTTTAAAAGAGCAGGAGATGGAATGGAAGTTAGTTTAATAGGAAGATGTGCAAGAAATCTGGACAAAGCCTAAAATAAATAGGGATGGATTATAAATATTGCTCTCATGAATGTAATAATTGTAGAATAACAGTATTTGTGTTAGTATGCATTTTTCTAAAAGATATGACATCTAAAACTCAAATGTCTGTTATTATTTAGCAACTTCAATCCTTTTTATTTATTTGGCATTTGTTAACCGGGATAGTCCATCTGTGCAAAATCCCTTTTTCAGTGGAGGCCCGGGAAGAAAAGCTCAGGAGGAATATGGGGCAGAAATCTGGACATTCTGAAAGACCGTGGGCAGCTGAACACACAGACACACACACAGACACACACACACAGACACACACACACACACACACACACACACACACACACACACACCCTCTCAATCTCTTAGCACAAGAAATCTGGAAAAAGTCTGCTATAATGTTGGGGACAAAGGCCCAAACTAAGGCCAAATTTAGAAAGTTGCTAGAATAACAAGATTTGATTTACAATTAATTTTCTACAGGATATGAAGTCTAAAAATCAAATACATGTTATTATTTAGTAACTTTAATCCTTAGCTCATCTAGCGATTTGTCAAAAAAAAAACTGATTTTTTATGAAGAATAGACCAAAAAGATAAGGCAAAAGTCTGGACATTCTGTGGAAATCTGTACAGTTGATAGGTGTGCCACACACATACATCCCCCCTGACCCCCCGTAGAAAGTGCATAGAACAACCAAATTAAGTTTTTGAGAGAATATACTAACTTATGTACTACCACTATGGCCTCAATATTATGTAGTTTGACAAGAAATTTCTCCTTAAGGAATCATCTCTACAATAACAAACATTCACTTGACCATCTAATGGCTGTGAACTACAAGACAAAGGTCCTCTTGGCCTGAATATCATGTAGTTTGACAAGAAATGTCTCCTTAAGGAATCATCTCTACAATAACAAACATTCACTTGACCATCTAATGGCTGTGAACTGCAAGACAAAGGTCCTCTTGGCCTGAATACCATGTAGTTTGACAAGAAATGTCTCCTTAAGGAATCATCTCTACAATAACAAACATTCACTTGACCATCTAATGGCTGTGAACTGCAAGACAAAGGTTCTCAGGAACAGAAACTGATCGTATACTCCTTAGGACAAATTAATTATATGTTAAAGTTGTACAGCCAGCCTCTGAATATGATTTCTGAACTTGCTTTGGAACCTAACCTGGCTCCTCAGTACATGACAGTGCTCAAGTGCAGGCTCACACACCTCCCTCCACTAAGTAGTGGATAAGAACAGAATGAACAACACATATAATGTTTTGTTTAAGCAATAAGATGTTCAACCCCCTTGGAGCAGACACATAAATTAAATAAGCAGCAGCAATGTAAATAAAAGGAACGAATGGCACACACAATGTTCTGTTTAACCAGGACGAATGGCACACACAATGTTCTGTTTAACCAGCAAACAATAAGAAGTTCAACCCCTTGCAACAGACACAAATTAAAAAAGTACCTACCCTGCTGTAAAATGAAATAAGCAGTGGCAATAAGTAAGGAACAAGGCTAGCAAGCAAATACTCTCCTTACTGTAGCCCAACAATTGTATATAAAAATTGCATGGGCAGGATGCATGAAGACCAGGACTGGACCGGAAAGAACAACAGTTACTTTGGGCACACAAATTTTTCTTTACTTGCAGAGTCCAGACTCTAGAGTTTACTCTGTTGTGTCTGTTACACAGATAAAATAACACATTACAGCCCACACACCCCAACCACATTTGGCCAATACATAAAAATACAACTTTCAGTTAAGAATACAGCTTTCCATTAAGCAAATTAGATAACACACACACAGACCCAGCTTGGACTTTGTTAAAGTCCGTTAAACAGATAGCAAACAGCGAGTCTGGTAAGCAGAAAAAATAAATACACACATACAGCTTTCCGTTAAGCAGATTAGATGAAATAACACACAGCCCCAGCTTGGAGTTTGTTAAAGTCCGTTAAGCAGACAGCTTGTAAAACAGTGAGTCCAGTAAGCAGATACAATAAATACACACACACACACAGCTTCTAGACTGATGAGTTAAGCAGATAAAACAACCCCAGCTTGTAGTTAGTTAGGCAGATAAAAAAAACAAACTTAACCTTTGGCCCAGCACTAATGGACTTTCTTACCTGGAGGCTGAGACCTTCTGCTGCCATTTCTGTAACTGTTTCCCTCCAAATAGTTCAGTAGCAGCCCTCCCCGAGTCGCACAGAAGACGAAAACAGGTCGCAAACACCTGTTGCATCTGGGATGTAAAGGCGTTCTTAAAGAGCCTTTAAAAAAAAAAAGTTTTTTTTTTTAATTAAAATAAATTTCTCAGCCAGCCTGGTTCCAAGGGGGTGCAAGTGCACCCCCTTGCACCTGCCTGTGGGTGCCCTTGTATGCAATGCTGTCAGTTCTGAGTGTACCAGCACAGCCCAAAGTGCCCCCTACAGCTTGGCGCCCTGAGGCAATTGCCCGCCCCTGATCCCTTCAGGCACTGTCATATAACATACGTGAGTGAGCCTGAAAAAAGATTGTTCTAACCTATTAATAGCAGTATAATATGTCTTGAACATGTCTGCCATAAACACCGTTCAAACAAATAAAGGAGTGAGCCTGTGGAAAAGTGTGCAATGTCATTAATAAAGGTCTAAAACCCAGAGTGTGTCTGTGTCACAGAATCTGAAATGTTGTTGTACCCTTGCATTATACAAACAGTACTGTTTGAAAATGTGCTGGTAACCCAGAGTTATGCAGTCCCATATAAAGTGGGTGATGGAAGTGCTAATAGCTGTGAAACATATATACAGTCCACAATAGTCAGTTACTGGCTAGCATGAATAAGTAAACCTGGCACACATGTAGCATATAATTATTCACCAGAAATGTGAGTGTGTGTTAAGAAATGCAGGGTTCTGTACAAATTGAAGTGAAAATGTCATGTGAAAACATCCCAGATATGTAGATAAAAAAATATAAATGCAAACAAGAAATATGTAGCAGTAACAACTGCATCCTGGACAGTTAGTATGTCAGATATGGGTCAGGCATATATTGAACTAGTCAAACCCATGACACAACCTAATGTATGGTGGCAAGTGTAATAATACAGGTAGGGGATATACAACTGCAGTCACTGGGAATGTAGTGTAGACTAAAAGGTCATTATAAGATGTTAACCGAGGTTTTTTCTACACCCTACCGTATGTGCATAAACCATGCAATTCCACACCTCAGTGGGTATGTGTAACCTTAAATATTTCTTGGGATATATGTCCTATTGTTTTATAAATATTTGCATTGATGTTGATGCAAGTGCCCTGTTCAAACACCATGTTCATGGTGGCCTGTTGCTACCAAACATCCCTGCATGCTGTTGGAATATCTACTGTCGTTCAATATATGCATGTGTTATGCTTGCTGTTCAACTGCTGGAACCTTGGTGTGTTGGGCTAATGGGAATATTACTGCATGCTGTTACAACTAATCTGGAATGCTGTTGTTAATGTTGTAATTAAACACACCTAATCACAGAATGTATGGGAAGGCCGGTCCCAGCGGACCCACCTGTCCCTCCTCAGTTGGCGAGTGCACCTGGCACCAGCAGCTCTGGTGCCCAGCCCGGGCTCCCCTCCTCCATTGGTCCTGTGCCACCTTCGGGTGGAAGCACTGCAGGGGATGGGGCTCGTTCCCCCCGTGCAAGCATGGGCAGAGAAGGGCCACCCGTCACCCTTCGAAGGGCTGTGGTGCGTAGGAAGATCCAGCATTCAGTCGCTGATCCCCTACGCCAGATTGAGGCGAGAGTGGCGCATCTCTCGGGTGAGCCTGCCCATCCTACTCAGCCCCCAGCACAGCCACTCTTGGGGCTGTGAAGGTGCAGTGATGACTGCCCATGGGTGGGGATCTCAGTTCCACTGTTACCATCTGTGGGCTCATGGGCTTGCGATTTCCAAACATCCTTCCCCGTCAATTGTGTTCACCCACCCCATGTGTCAAACTCAGCCCCTGTATGCATCTTGTTTGTCTTGTCTGTTTACCTTCCCAACCTACCTCCCCAAATATACCTACTTCCTCTACCTCACATTCCTCTCTCACCTGAAAAAAATAAATAAAATAAAAGGGCAATCTGTTCCCACAAAAAAATTACGCCCCATACATAGCTGCCCAATTCACACACATGTCTACTGGACATGTAAACTGATAATTCTAATTGGCAGTACAACATGTTTTGTTGTCCTCACCCCTCTCTCAGGGGTGGAAGGTTTCAAATTAAACACCAAATTTCATACATATGCACAGCTGTTGCTGGTAAAGAAATGGGCAGCTATGGACCTTCCCTACACCCATCCTGCACATCCCGAGCTGGTTTTCCTACTGTCTTTCCCTCTTTGTGCCCCATTTTTCACCACTTTCCTATCTCCCCATTTCCGTTTCTTTAAAAGAAATTAGCACGGGGGTTAGCGGGAGTAAGCACTTTTAAGCAGTAGTTAGCGGGGGTGCGCGGGTGTGAGCTTCTGTGCACCTACCTAAGGATTGCTAAGAGTCGTGCAAACCCACTTACAACTGCTTAAAAGTGCCTTAGTCACTCTGTATGACAAGGCCCTTGTGCTGCTCAGCAGCAAAATAAAATACCCTTGTCAGTGTCAAACCCGGGACCTTGGACGCACCAGTCTGCATGAAGTACCACTACACCACAGCAGATATACAAATACTCAGTGCTGAAAGCAATATATCATGCATTACCATGAGTGAATGTAAAGGGAAAATAAGAATGGCATAACACAAATCTTGTTCTGTGGGCCTTAACCAGCAGGTGTTGTGGAATTGCATGACATGACTGTGAAAACAGAATCAGCCATGCTAGTAGGGAATAAGGTTACAGTAGCAGCTTACAAACCCCACACAGCATCAGAGCAGGATAAACAGTGGTATATTTGCATAGGTCACAGGCCAGACTGCCCAACAGTGACTGCTCTACAGTGATGACCCTGATTTGTAAACAAATGTTAGCTGTGCCCCTCTGACTCCCTGTGAAATGTACTAACAGTAGGCAGACAAGTGTTGAATCTCATTGAATGACAAATGTCAATAAGTGAGAGTAGACACCACTTGCACATCAGAAAATGTATAGTAATACATATGCTCTGAAACCCCCAAAGTCTGAACTGCAAAATGTCTGAACTATATCACAGGTATAACCCAGTTATATGTACCTTTCCCTGAGGCTGTGCATATATATACGTGAGAGTATCTGAGGCCTGGAAGAGTCAGAAACACACAGGCATATCAGCTTGTCTGCTGTTACATACTCTGCAAATAGCTGTAGAATGAATCCCACAAGCATGCCCTTATGTAGAAGTACAACACAGAAATATCAAAGGATGTAGCCATGTACTGCTAGCAACCACCTGTGAAAATGCCATTGTTCAGTGCTGAAAAGACTGCTGTGGTGCACAGTCAAAGAATACTTGGCTGACCTCTGTCTACCATCTGGATATGTCCACAGGTGGGAGCTACTCAGACAGACTACAAGCCTTCGTAGACTTACAGGTTTTTAGCAACTCTGCATGTTCAGTAAGATAAACATCACACAATAATACATAATGCACTCTGCAGTTCTGCACCCTTACCCAAAAGTACTATATACCCATGTAGTCAGGCATAACCAAGGGTGTAGGTAGGCATACACAGTACAGAAATATGTCCAGTTGTACTGAGCAGACTGTGCTAATGTCAACACAAACTGCAAACTGCTCAGAAGTGAGTAATGTACTAATGACAGCATAGCAGTTCACAAACAGTGCATGTGCCTGATATTCATAATTGGTAGTACAACATACTTAGTTGTCCTCACCCCTCTCTCAGGGGTGGAAAGTTTCAAATATCCCACCTAATGTATTGCATATGCACATCTGTTGCTGGTAAAGAAATGGGCAGCTATGGACCTTCTCCACACCCATCGTCTACATCCCAAGCTGGTTTCGCTACTGCTTTCCCCTGTTTGTGCATCCTTTATCATCACATTCCTATCTCCCCATTTACTTTTCTGTCAAAGACATGAGCGCGGGGGTTAGCGGGAGTGAGCACTTGTAAACAGTAGTAAGCGGGTTTGCACCAGTGTGCGCATGTGTGCACTTAGCTTACTATTGCTAAGATATGTTAAGCTATGCCAAGCCTAGCTTAGTATAGCTAACATACAATGAGCTAAGCTAAGCTTAGCTTAGTATTGCTAAAATACAATAAGCTAAGTTAAGCATAGCTTAGCATCACTAAGTGTCACGCAAACCCGCGCAAACCCACTTACAACTGCTTAAAAGTGCTTTAGTCACTCTGTATGACAAGGCCCTTATATTGCTCAGCAGCAAAATAAAATGCCCTTGTCAGTTTCAAACCCCACATCTTGGACTCACCAGTCTGCATGATGTACAACTAAGCCACAGCAGATATACAATAACTTGGTGCTGAAAGAAATATAACATGCATTACAAGGAGTGAATGTAAAGGGAAAATAGGAAAGCCATAGGAATACATTGCAATAAAGAAATATAACCTGCATTACAAGGAGTGAATGTAAAGGAAAAATAGGAAAGCCATAGGAATACATTGCAATAAAGAAATACAACGTGCATTACAAGGAGTGAATGTAAAGGGAAAATAGGAAAGCCATAGGAATACATTGCAATAAAGAAATATAACATGCATTACAAGGAGTGAATGTAAAGGGAAAATAAGAAAGCCATAGGAATACATTGCAATAAAGAAATATAACATGCACTACAAGGAGCGAATGTAAAGGGAAAATAGGAAAGCCATAGGAATAAATTGCAATAAAGAGATATAACATGCATTACAAGGAGTGAATGTAAAGGGAAAATAGGAAAGCCATAGGAATGCATTGCAATAACTACTGTAGTATGCCAGTTAATTCCCTAATTCCAAAAGATAGTACATACTCCCATGTATCCAGTGTTAGCATTAGGAGGTGTGAGTAAACTTACACACTGAGAAGAGTGTACTGGAAGAAGCGACAGTCAGGTTTCAGTACAACATGCATTTCACTGGCTACAACCCAGCATCAGATATGAGACATATACCCACCTTCTGACTGACACAACAGTGTCCACAGCAAGCAAGCATGGTCCCCACCTTACAAAACTGAAAGGCCCACTATGCCTACCTAACCTATCATTTTATGGCAGTGTCCTGAAATCGCAGTGAGAACTGCAATTACCACACAGCAGGCTGCATGCAATTACTAAATGGTGGGCACCAATTGGTGCAGAGGCCATCACATGCACATGTGCAGATACCTACAAAAGCAGCCTGTACTTGCTGTCCACACATGCAATAATATCATTGCAGCAACTGGAGAGAGACAGACCAAGCGAGAGAGGCAGACAGACAGACAAACAAACAAACAGAGGCAGTTGGAGACACCAACCAAACAAAAAAAAAAACAAACAGAGGCAGTTGGAGACACCAACCAACAAAAAAAAAAAACATCAACAGGTACAACAGACAGAGGTGAGAAATACAAAGGTAAGGTATGCAACAGAGATGTATTTGCTGGCATCCAAATGATGTGTCTGAAGAGTACTCTACATACTGTGAACCCTCCATATGTGGTAGCAGTCCGTATCTATATGTATATGTAGATATGCATAGGGCAAGGGACATACTGCAACTGTTAGTGAAGCCTGGACATATACATGTATTTGAAGGTTGCTATATGCACATATCTATGTAGGTTGTAGTGTGTGGCATTGAAAACAGCAAGCAGTGCAGGTATATGTCATGTGGTGGTTAAATGCTGTGGGACTGAGTTACAGCCGGTGAGGTCTGCTACAGCTATACGGCCTGAGGACAGCGAAATGCTTTCTGCACAACACTGTGCAATATTATTACATAATTGTATGTCTCACAACTGTTTCATAATTGATATTCCCACCATGAAAGGTGGGCAGTATATGTGCCTATATGTGCATGTATATGTACAGCAATGGATGTTTACAAGTATGTGTATAGATATATCGAGATATATATATATATATATATATATATATATATATATATATATATATATATATGTATGTGTATATATATATATATATATATATATATATATATATATACATACATATATATATATATATATATATATATATATATATATATATAATTATATACATATATAGATATATATATAGAGGGTTCTACCTGACATAGCGAAACCACACAACACCGAACCACACGACACCCAACACACCTATATCATACAGTCCATATCCATAACACCACAAAACACATAAACCGATAACGAATAAACTAACACACACAAAAACGAAACCCATATACACTGCACCACCCACATAACAATTATTAAAAACAAAACACATCCCCATTCCACAAACCACACACACAACACAAGCACACCAAAATACTTACAAGCCCACACTAAACCTTACTAAACCTAAGGTCCCTAACCCTAACACCTAACCCGCCTTATCGCCTAACCCTAACTCACTTAACCCACCCTATCGCCTCCCTAACCCTAACTCACTTAACCCCCTCCTAAACCCTAACTCACTTAACCCCTATCCCTCTTAACTCACATCCCCACAGACCACTTATCTCCACACTTACCCACACAGCCTTCCCCATGTCGGCATCCTCGCATCCGTGTCGGTCTTCTGCATTGTCTGCCACTCGCGATTCGCCGGTCTTCTTGTCTCTGGAGCTCCGAATTCGCTGTCGGTCTTCTGCGCTGTCGACGAAGTCAGGTAGAACCATATAGAGATATATAGATATGTAGATATATAGATATCTACATATATAGATATATATAGAGATATATAGATATATATAGATATATATGGATATATATAGATATGTATATATATATATATATATATATATATATATATATATATATATATATATAGTGAGAGAGGGAGACATGGGGTCAGACGTATTGCAACAGGTGCCTGGTGACCAAGGCATGGACAGAACACCAGTGTTGATACTGCAGTGTCATACCCCATACCAAAACACTTTACCCACTAACTACCAGATAGGTGGTTGCCTGCCTAACACTGAAGGTGTCAGAAGGGAACATGGGACACAGGTGGACAGTAGCCTCCCCTTTGATATTCACAGTGCCACACTAGTCTTGTAATCTGTCTACGTGGTACGTGTCATCACAAACAATGTGTCATGTATGGAAATATTGGTCAGTGTTCCCCTGTACTCATCACAATGCCCCATGTGGTATGTACCTCACATGACAACTACAGCAAGTGGAAAGGCCACAGACATACCTCACAAAGAGTAATACTGCCCTCAAACACATACCCTATGCAGACTGACTCACATAACCACAGCTACAGTGCATTGCATACTGCCACCCAGAGATTACCTCTGCCGAACATACAGAGGTATGTCACACCCATAGCAGTCAGACAACCACCATGTCAACACCTCACAATCCCACCAGGCTGCACGGCCTAGGTCCCTAATCCCCGCCACCTCACTAAACAGCACATGCTGGAGGGATAGGCTCCTACTGGCAAATATGCCATACTCTGGAGGAAACCACACAGCATTAACAATCAAGGCTCCTCAGTAGCAGATGTCATATATACCCCTGATGATTGTCTGTGGGATAGGTAACACACCCTGGGAATCACCTCTGTGTATCCAATTGACAGGAGCAAGTGAAATCAAATTACACGTGTGACAAAGGCCAGTGTAGCATATGGCTAGGCTGCTGTAGGCCCTAGGGCCAATGGCATATTAACTACTTATGACACAATGCACACACACATGTACTCAGTGCAATACCTGCAATGTGAGGTGGAATGAGTGTGACAGTGAATGTGTGCAAGATCTGTAACGGTGTGATAGCTTAGTGTGAGGTTGTTTCTGTCATGGTTGTTTGTGTCCTAGGTGTGAGGCCAGAGAAAGATGTGTCAGTTATTGGGATGCAGACATAGTAGGATGGCATATGTTGTGACATAGTTCCTTGTGTACGACTGTGGTGTCCCATCGTAGGCTGAAGCAATACATGTATGCTCAGTAAGTGGTACTGCTGGTGAATCCAGCTGACATTTGCACTGTTGTACTACCTGAAGCTGTAGGCCTAAACAGCACAGTATGGTGTATGTTCACATTCCCTGGTAACACTATCTTGTGTGTTTCCTGTAGTCTGCACATATTACATACCTCAAGCATAGGTATCTGTAAGTAGGGGCACACAGTATTGTAAGTTACACAGGAAATGCTCATCTGTGTCAGCATACATTTGTGTGTTGTATGAATGTCTGATGTGTGTGTAATGATGCCTGTACCATGTCCGCAATCACATGTGTGTTGCAGGGTTTGCGTGTATACCTAGCAACATGTAAACTCTGTTACAGCAGTATGCCAGCTATATTAACAACTGTGCACATATGTTAGGTAGGGATACGGCATCAACAACTAGAGTGGGTTACTGGTTATACTGTAACTGTACTTCACATTCATTGCAATGGATGACATATTTCTTCCTGCATTAGCTTGATATGTACCCCCGTGGCAAGGCTGTGCATTGGATCCCAAACACTGTGCCGAGTACTGGTGTATACTGGTTTGTTATATGGAGTGTGGCAAGCACTGTCAGCCAGTTGTGGGCTGAGCACTGATATGTGGTATTGAATGTGTGTATCCTCTGACAGACGAACATATGCTATATATGGCAGTTAACTGATATCTGTACTGTATAATAGTAAGTGTGCCACATGACTTGCTCAAACATACCGTTTACTTGTCTTCCAGGCTTATTGCTCATCAAAGGAATCCCTCCTAGACAGCCGCAGAGGAACAGGAAATCCACGACAGCCTGGTTCAGCACTATACCCTGCTGTTTTCCAGGGCCAGCCAGCAACAGCAGGAGCATACTGCACTGTGGCAAGATCTTGTTCATCAGGTAAATGACATAGGCATGCATAACCAGACATATGAGCAGGTACATCATCACTGCAGTGATTTAATTAGACATGTCCGGCGGCGTGCATCTGATATCCATAGACAACAGCTTGCAACAGGTGGTGGGGTGGCCATACACCCCCCCTCACCAGAGTGGAGGAACTGCTCCTAAGTGTGGTGGCTCCTGGCCTACAGCAGCAACAACATCACACATGTGTCATCATGGAAGCCAGAACCACCCAGCATGGTGACATGGAGCGTGCAGGTAACATGCCCTAGCTGTAGACTACTGTTACCTGTATTGTTAGATTATGCATATGTGAGATGTGTACTGTGTTTAGCAGTTGTGCTGCCTATTGTGTGCAATACTGATATTGTGAATAGTATCTGTACATTTATGCCTGTTGTTCTACTGTAGTTTGGCACACTCACAGTAGCAATCCCACAGTTGTGGCCACTGACAAACTGTGTCATATTTTTGTAGGTCCCTCTGGTGTGACAGCAGGGCAGACAACACATGCTGGTGAGTGCGTTAACACTTTAAAATTGGGATTGAAATGTGCATGTCATAGGTGAGGTGTAGGCCATGTACACATAGGACACCTATGCATAATGCATGCTGTGCATGTTTGCTGTGAGACGTTAAACATCTCAGCAAAGTCAGTAGCTGCCTCAATCACATGCAATGCACAGAGCATCAGACACAATGTGGCAACACTGTACTGCACATTGGATAGGCATAGTTGACACACATGTACACAACATAACACGTTTGTCATACGCAGTACACCTAGACATGCTACACGTGTTGTAACCGGACATCCGCTGCCAGGTCACACTTCAGTATCCCACATGTCATCCACACACCACACATATTATACCTGAGGGGTAGGGGCCTAGCATGGGGCTGTGCAACACTCTTCAACACATAACACAATCATGTTAGGCAATGCTCCCTATTGGGCACCTCAAACACCCTTGTGCAACGTGGCTGTGTAATTTTGAACTTAGCCACGGCACTGCGGTTCAGGTACAGCATACTAGGCGGTAGTCTAGCACACCTTAGTGGCCTTGAGTGACCACATGATGCATGATGATGATGGCTAATGGTACTACACCCCATACAGTTACAATGGCCATGTCCAGGATTGGTATTCCATCACATACACATACACCACTCATCCCGTGTCTGTACATAGCATGCATGTGCTATACCTGTGTCCACAATTACCTGCTACAGACACAGACACTGCAATCAGACTTGGAAATCCATGTGACACACAGATAACACATGCAGCCATGGTATGTATACCTGTAAGTGATGGTGCATAGGACATTGCAGAGCTTATAATACTTGCACAGAAATGTTGTTTCCTTGTACACATTGTGTTACAGGGTGTAGGCAATCACTGAACATGTACACACATGCACCACAGCCATGTACACTGTCACTAACTATGGCTGTCTACACTCACACTGCATGGACTTGATCAACACTCATTCTGCGTGCTGACACGTGTGATGTGACTGTTTGCCTTGTGATACTGTCACCCACCTTCAACCACTATTGAGTATGTTTTGGATTGCTGTTGTGTGTGTGTATCTGCTGTAGTGAGGAGTGTGCATGTGTTCCTGTGTTCCTGTGTGCATGTGTGCATGTGCAGACCGTAAAGTGTGTTTCCTGTCTTCCTCTCACAGGTGCTGAGTTAGGGGTTGGCAAAAGAAGCAGGCGACCTGAAGCCACTGCCATGGATAGTGGTGATGATGACACATGTATTTTGGCACAGGGAGATTTGACAGGGTCTGTCGTTGGTCCGCCAATCGACAGTACACAGCGTTCAACCCCATCAATGTGCACACTCATACTGCCATTACATCCCTCACCACCAATGGCCATAGGCGAGGGACAGCATACAGTTGGCATTGACCAGGAGAGTGTGGTACCCATGGCACATGCATCCCCTCACAGTAGCCATAGCCATAGACCCAGAATTGTACCACATAGGTGGAGGTCCAGGGGTTCTTGGGGGAGCACCACTGGTCATATTGCCCCTGGCAGTCGTGCCCTCACAGGTCTTACGACGACCAATATGTTCTGGGCTGTAATGCAGGCTCAGGCACATATGGAATGGTACACAAGGCAGGGACTTAGGGTGCAGAGGGCACATTACACCGCTATCAATGACAGCATCTGTGACCTTGCCGGTGCCATCTGAGGTCACTGATAGACATTGGGGGGAGACAATAAATGCCCTCCACAACATGTCTTCCTTGAGCAAGGACCGTGAGAGATGGTTGCGACGTCGATGCGGACACATGCCAGCAACAGCAACAGCTGGCAGTGGTCATGGACGGCCCACAGTTCACAGCCACTCCTGTAGTGGCAGTACCAGCCCCAGCAATGCTGGTGCTGGCCTGTCCATTGACCATCCCAGTAGACCACGTGCACATGGCTCTGTCCATTCCCAGCAGGGACATGGGTCCAGTCATCATGCCTCTGCCTCTGATGACAGTACCCAGTCAGGGTTGGTACCCAATACTGTCCATAGCACCCCTGCCAGGCACAGGTACTGTGTCCGTGGCCAGAGACAGTGATCTGTACAGCCTAGCAGGTACAGTCTGCGGCTATCCCACAAACCACCGTATATGGCAGCCACATGGTGGAGCTGTGTGCATGCAGACACACACACATTAAGCAAACAACTAGAGCTCACACATACACACACACATTACATCAACATTGGCCCATGCTGTACTGTTGTCCCTCACACACACACACACACACACACACACACACACACACACACACACACACACACACAGACATGTCGATTGGATGGGTCAATGTCAGGCTCTGGCAAACAACAAAACCCCCTGTGCATATGATGATACCTGTGCCACCTCCTGTCATCTGCATTATTGATGGAGGGATAGGCTAACATGGTGCTGATGCACAGGGTGACATTATAGCAGTGTAGCAATAATAGCAAGTTGTCAACAAGGAAGTGTAACTACATCCTTGTAGGTATATCTGAGCAGACATTATGCAACAAAGCTCTGATTGTCAATGTAGAATTGTTTACACCACTGTTAGTATGAATTGGTTCCTTCCGATGCTACACTATAACACTAACCAGTAGTAATGACCGCCACCCATTACTGTGACCACACCTGTGTGTCATATAGCCCCCTTAGGTACATGCAGCCACACTAGGGATGTGTCCATCCAAATCTGGGTAAGCATGGATTGGCCTACAATGCATTCCCTGGATGGGACGCATATCCTACACAAGGGTATCATACAGACAGATACCTGTTGTCTGATACATGCTGTATAGCAGTATAGCAGTAAGCCGACTATGGCATTTTCATCCTCATGTACTATACATACTATCCCATCAGTATCACACAGGTGGTAGCCCTCAACATGCATGTTGGGTACCATTGCGTACATACAGACCCATGTTATATCATGTGTCCTTTGGTATCCACATATCCATAGGTATTGTGGAGTTCCAAGGTGTATTACATAACATTAGAGGCCTGAATGCTTATCCACAAGGTAGTCGTACACCTATAAAGACTCTTCATTCTTGGCATTGTTGTGTATGATCATGTCTGACATATACCCCAGGCATATACCCTCACTCACACTACTCTTAAGTAACTGTCATGGGTGTGTGTGCCACAGATGACTTTGGCCACAGAACACGACAGTGGACGGCCGTGTCACATACATACATATGTGACCTACGATCTGAGAAGCAGCGGCACAACCTGTCAATGGAAAGAAATGTATTCATGTAGTATGCAGACTTCACACCTATGTACTGATTGAGGGGACATGTACACATATATATTTGCCACGCAGATACCTGATGTGTGCAATGCACTTACTGTTGTCATCATACTATGTCATACCATGGTAAAAGCAAAACCCACACCGCATTGACACATACACAGTCAGCATTTGCAGGATTCAAACCCCTACCTAACTATGTTATGATACTAGAGAGAGACTCATTAACATGGCACATTATTTGCTTTACTGGCTGGCTTTCCTTCTCCTGCTGTATTTGTAGGATGGTGACATCATCAGACTTTCCAAAGAGGAATGTACCTCTTTTAGTGTGTTTTCATAGTCTCCAAAAAGGGTACTCCTTTCGAAGACAATTGCACATGTACACCCCCCACACACACACAGTTTACAGGATTTAAACCCCTACCTAGTGAGAGATGCATTAACACAGTGCGCTATTTGCTTTACTGGATGATTTCCCTTCTCCTGCTGTATTTGTAGGATGGTGGCATCATCAGACTTTTCAAAGAGGAATGTACCTCTTTTAGTGTGTTTTCACAGTCTCCAAAAAGGACACTCCTTTCAAAGACAATAGCACACATACACACACCCCCCACACACACACTGTTTGCAGGATTTAAACCCCTACCTAACTATGTTATGATACTAGTGCAACAGCTTGAACAAGACCTTAGAATCCTTACCTTGTGTGATCTATCTGTGGACACATTGACATTCCATCATATGTCAACACATATTTATGCACAGCTTGTTGGTTTTGTGGATACTACATGTGTCTGGGATGTTGATAAAGGGTTATTCAAAGTCTATGTGACACATGTGTAGATGTGTTCATTGATGTATGTCCTGGGTGTCTGCCTTGCAAACAGTCTTGCATGTTTGGAAACCATGATCCGCACATGAACATACCACAGTTGGTAGGGTTGTGTATATGTCAGCTTCCAATAGCTCTGTTTATGACTGCAACCATGATGGACTCGATGACCTTGCAGATCAGACCTCATAGGTGTACTGGACTTGACTTCCCATGGTGTGTTGTGCATCAACACTTGTGGGGAGTGCCATATGTAGCTGTGACACATTCAATGGTTCCACATCCTGTGTAGGGGGTGAGGTTCAGCTGACTGTTCAGGTGCATGATCTGTTTGTTCTGTAGTTTGTGCATGACACATATTGGGAATCAATGTATTCCACCTGCTGCCATGCTTTTGGCAGTGGGAGTAGCTGCTCATCCATTCTACATGTGATATCTCCTGGTATGTTGATGTGGACAATTGTCAGTGGGGGATGGGTATGTACATATGGGCCTGTCTGTCATGATGTTGGCATTGTCACTCAGGTACAGTTGGCCCTGACTCAGGACATATATGGGTGCACATTGATATTTATGACAAAGCTGAAGGAGGTGTCATGATTCAGTCTGGACTCCTTCTCAGCTACTCTTTACAAAACACCAACAAACAAGAGCACTAATCTCTGTTATACTCTTTTACACACTTAACACCCTACTGATCCTTTGTGATTAGGCTACAGAGTATGTCATGATAATATCCTGGCATGTCCAGGGGTCGGTTTTGTGTGTACTCTTCAGTCCAGCTGGTGGATATTGTGATATTGACACAATGTCACATCTGCCTCATGTACACAGACAACCCACTCCTCCTCCCGACAAACTCAGATATATGTGTGAGATGCACCTATATAGACATACAGGGAGCTGATTTCTCTTGACCCATGACTGGCACAGTCTATCAGGTGGTGAAGGTAACCAAACACACCACATATCAGTCTCACATATCCTCTGGCAACAGCACTCAAACCACATTAGCACACATAGACATACTCGGATGCTGTAAATGTACTCTACCTAAGCAGCAGAGACCTCCAAAGCAGACACACACACACACCTGCTACCCCACTACAATACCCACATATCACAATGTTCACAATGTCAGTGTGCCACACAGTCACTGCCCTTCGGGCTAAACAACACACCTAATACACTTGTAATAGGCAACATTTATTATCAGACACACCAGCCCTAACAAGGGAATAGTCACTTTGGGCTGTCTGTTAGGTGTCAGGATCTGCCGCATAACACAGGCAGTCAGGTCACTCCAAAGCAAGTACAAGACTGGCACCATCATTGTCCATGCTGGTATGTATAACCTCAGACGTTACTCCATGGACCACATGACATGATACATGGAGGAACACTCTGATCATGTAGCCCAGGCCAGTATGACCCTGACCTTGTCTAGCATCTTACACCCACCAATTATGATGTCACAGTATATGGACACACACATATCACATTTAACAGTTGCCTAACAAATTTCCTTCATTAATAGGGGATACAGTGTCTGTCAGCATATGGTGACATGCTCAACATGCCATGTAGCTTTACTATGGACAGCTTGCACCTGTCACCCTTGGACTTTGGAATGCTGGCTAAGGCTCTTGCTACTACCATAGTGCCTTTTCTAAGCAGGGCTCAGAAGACAAATCCACCTCCATAGACAGTACAGGTTAAATGAAACTAAGGGTAATGCTGCTCAACAACAGTTGTGTTAACCTCATATCGTGGCCATTCAGGACTCTCCTCAGTATGGAGGATAGCAATATCTGTGCGCTGACAGACACCTGGTTCAGGCTCGCTTATGCACACCAGCACTACCAGGTTATGTTTCATACCATGCTGTCTGACAACAAGACTTGGAACAGACAACACAACTAGGGAGAGTATCCATATACATCACAGATATGCACACCTCCGGGTTAGTAGCACTGCACAAAGCATCACAGACCATACATATACAACTACCATTGTGCAATACTGCCTTTCAGTTTGTTGCCTGCTACAGAACACACCCCCAAACTCAGGAACCACATTCAGCTTTCATGGGAACTATTGGAGAATATGAAGGTCTCCACAAACACCATTATATTGTGTGACTTCATATACACAAATATTGACTGGGGATACTACTCAAGCCCCGACACCCTCACCCAACAGTCGCTACAATTTGTGGACTCATATGCTATGGCACAACCAGTCAGCACAGCCACAAGGGGGAATACATATTGGACCTGATCATCACCAACATGGGGACTCTATGTTCCACATCAGCAATATAACCCTCATTGGTAAGGTCAGAACATACATGTATCTCACAGGACATACATATACCCTCCACACAACCATGCTGGGTAATCTTGGTGAACTTCTCATGAGCCAACATCTCACTTCACTGAAGCAAGGTGGTATCCTTCAGAGATCCTGAGACAGCTGCATATACGGCTCACACTGCTGCATCCTTTACATACACATTCTATGGACACCTAGTGGACTGCATGGATTGTGCTATCCCAAATAACAACACGTCCCACTACTACAATGGCAGGGGACCTGTCTGGTAGACCCCAGCCATTAATAAACTGTACAACATCAGGAGGAAGCTACTACATGATAGAGCACAATCCCAGACTGGGAAGGCATCTGTGATCTGTACTAGCAGACAGCTACAATCACTCATGGACTTTCTAAGGGCCGCTTCTACCAGACAGTTTCAACAGTCACATAGGGCTATCACACGACCTTCTTCAGTTATGTCAGGAATCTGGGTGGACACTCACTGATATGCTGTGAGTTACTGCATACTGACTAAACCTACCCTGAACCCACTGGCATTGCCTACATCCTGGCAAACAGGTTCAGTGCAGATGTCTCCCACCCATCCCCCCTAAGGAGCAACTATCCATCCCAACAGAGTATAACCTCCCTGACATCACACAGTAACAGGTGAGTGCTGCCCTCCCCATAGTGTACAACACAGTATCAATGTGACCAGATGGTGTCTCAGCCTGCATCATACACGAGCATCATGACAGACGCAACCCTCACATTACATCACTGTTCAATATCGGAGTTACCACAGGATATGTACCCAAGGAATGGCGTACTATGACAGTGGTCCCGCTCCACAGAATTGGTGCCACAACGGGCCACAGACAATATTGCCCTATAAGCCTATGTAGCCTGTTCTGCAAAGCTATGGAGCATATTGTCATAGAACTCATACACATAGACATCGGAAACCTACAGACACTGTGTCCTACACATTTCTGTGTTGTTGTGGGCAGATCTTGCCTCTTGAACCTGTTTGTATTCTTTAAATGGCTAACAGGTCCATCGACATAGGGACGGCTGTCCATACAACCTACCTGAACCTTGCAAAACCCTTCAACACAATAACCCACTGGGCCATTTAGCATAGGCTCACCAGCATCAATATGGACACATATCTCACACAATGGATTGATACCTAGATCAGGGATAGCACCCACATGGTCAGAATTGCAGGTGCCATGTCTATGACTATACACCAGTTACGCATAGCATCCCACACAGCTTGGTCCTGGGATCTCTCTTGTTCAGTATATATTTGTCTTACGTACAGGCTATCACAGGGGAAATATGGCTGAACATGTTTGTTCTTGACTGCAAACTGGGTGCCATGCTCAACTCTCCAGCTGCCACATGCATACTCAGTCAGGGTCTCACAGAGATGGATGACTGGTGCCTGAGCCATGGCCTACAGCTAAATGCCATTAGTTGCATAGTCATCCCCTTTGGGAATAACAACATGCCCACACATTACCACAGTAGGAGTTGTTAGGGGTTTGGGGACATGACTTGTTAATACTGTCACCTTTAACATTCACATTGCCAAAGTGGTTGGACACACCTTCTATGTGGGCCACCTTATCCCATATGGTTTCACATCTAGATTGAGTGAGGTCATTGTGCCCCTATACTCATCACATCCATGCTTGGTTACAATGCCACATTTGGGGTGTACCTTATCTGACACCTGCAACAACTGTACTGGCCATGGAAGGTCCTCACCAAGCAGATCTAGGGACTCACACAGATGCCCTGCTTAGTTCAGATGCAGTAACTCCAGCTCTACTCAGTCACTTACCACCTACTCAGATATGATGTGTGCCTATTATTTACAGATATACCCAACCCAGAATTACTGGACATGCTCCACCTTAGGATATCCAACTCCCTTGGAGCTACACACTCCAGGGACGTATACCTCAGCACAGATGTTAATAGGACATTGAGGAGGGACAGATTCTTATCCTAGAGGCTCCACTCACTACAGAATGTAATCCCAGTTTCACATAGGCAGAGCCACCCACTGACCACCTACTGGAGACATCTTGACAACTGTATGGGTGATCGTATATTTACCCCTGGGATATCTTCTGTGTCCCTGCTAGACAGAGGCACACTAGACTAAACGTACATGGGCTATCTTGTGTGACCTACTATTCACACACACAGTGTAGTAATCTGACAGGGTTGCGAATGCCAAACATACTCTGGCTAGGCTTGTACATGCCCTAAGGCAGATAGCCTACTATCGACCTCTGAACCTATGCTAATGTTCAAGAGGCACAATGTTTATTGCTGATACTGTTTGCAGGCCTTTATCATCTTTGCTTTACCAGTTTCCATGAACAACTTCGGTATCTGCCGAACATATTTGATTATGACAGGGTTCCACTATATTATAGATGTGTCTGTTGTCATATAACTGTGTGCACAGGGCAGATTGCTGTATAGTGACAGGTTCCTGGGTTAACACATGCAACTGCCAGATATGTGTGGCCCATTGCTGTACTCAGACATGGCCTAAGTGTGTGAGCACGCCCAGTTCTGCCATTCCATGTTTTCTTGCCTGACATTTGTCTCATTTATTTAAGTGTGTGAGCATGCCCAGTGTGACTCTTCAGTATGTTGCTATCTGAGGCCCACTACATTTGTTGATATGTGCGAACATGACCAATATTAACATTTATAGTGGGTGTGTTGGAAGTCAGGTTCTGTTCTCACTGCAGGACTCACCTTTGTGTCATAACTCAACAAGGATTATGCTGTGCCTGCAGGGTTTCCATGGAATACTTTGCATAGACATATCATCATTCCATCATACAGGTGGACCACTGCAATACTGTCATGGTTTAGTGGTTCAGTACATTGGCTATAGTGCACAGTGTCCTGGGTTTGAGGTCCATCACTGCTTTATATTTTCATACTGAGCAGACCAGACTGCTTAAGGGCCCGTTAAGCAAATATGAGCATGTTGGCTTTTGTTCAGCTATGCCCTACTTAGACCAGGCTTGTCCAACATTGCTCAAGATTCACCAACATTGCTGGACGTTGCCCAATATTACTGAACATTGACCACAGTTGTGCTAGTTGGTGTGTGTGATTTTGTTTGCATATACTACATGGTGGTAATTGCAGTTTAGCACTGCTTTATATAGCTTAACACATGGAATTCATGCCTTAGGTGGTGCTGCAGGGCTGCCTATGTTGGATGCACATACTACACTCCCTGCACATGTTTGGAAGCAGGTAGTGTCAACTTAGGCATCCTTTTTACTTTATGTGTGAGTCGGAGAGAGGTATCATTTCCAGAGTTCCTACTGAGCCAGTGTATGTGCTATGCGTTGCCTCTTTGCCAAGGCCAAAGCATACTGGGCACGCCTCCTTCTGCCTACTGGGGCAGGCTCAGGTTGTTCCTCCTCTGAGTCATGCTCTGCCTGTGATGGCCTTGGCAATGGTGGGGGGCTGTTTGACCCAGGCCTATGCTGGTCCTGCTGCAGCTGTTTTTGCAGGATCATATTATGTAGCATAGCACATACCATGACAATTTGGGTACATGTAGTTGGTGAGTACTGCAAGGCTCCACAAGATGTGTCCAGGCACCGGAACCGTGACTTGAGCAGCCCAAACACATGCTCTATTACATTACGTGTTTGTGTGTGTGCCTCATTATAGCGTTCCTGTTCAGGTGTGTGTGCATTTCTGATAGGTGTCATTAGCCACAGCTCCAGTGCATAGCCAGCATCCCCCACTAGGTGACCATGTGGAATGTCCCCATTGGCAAATGTCTGGTACAGCTGTGTCAGATGCCAGATATGGGAATCGTGGTAGCTTGCAGGGCAGCCTGCACACACATTCAGTATTATGCCCTGGGCATCACACATGACCTGGCAGTTGATGGAGGAGATGCCCTTGCAGTTGAAGTAGACCCTACCCCGCTCTCCGGCTGATGCTTTGATGTGCATGTGCATGCAGTCTATTGCACCCACTACCTCAGGGTATTCCGCTATTTGCTGGAAGAGACGCATATTGCTGGCCAATACCTCATGGGAATTGGGGAAATATACATGATCACCGACATGTGCTGACATGGCATCCAGAAACTGGTGTAGTACCCTGAATGCTGATGCCTGTGATATCCCCATCATATCACCAGTTGGTCTCTGGAGGGTACCTGTTGCTAGTATTCTTAGGCCATCACATACCTTGGTTTCCACTGGGATGGGTTCCCCTCTGTTGATTCTGTGTGTGAGGCGTGGCCTGCACAGCTCAACAATTTGCTGCAGGAGGTCTCTGTCCACTCTATAGCGCTCCACTATCTCCAGCTCATGTAACCCCTGGTAGGTTACCCTGGGCCTGTACACTTTTCTCCGTCTCCTCACTGTGGGTTGTCCTGCAGCATTTCCATTGACACCACCCCCAGCATGTTGCATATGTCACCTTATAACAGCAATGGCAGCCCCTAACATTTCTTTGCCTCAGTAAAGCTTTTTCAGTTTTCACTTCTATTAGCTTACTGCAGTGTCTCTTATAAGAAACATAATGGACTGTTGTTTGCAGAGTTTTAAGTGCTAGGCTGGGCTGGGCTAGTGTACTGCCTGTGTAATTGCCTGATTCTGATTGTTTTTACCTGCTAGCTTTGCTAGTACTCCCTGGTAGCTTCCTACTATTTGTTGTGCTTCATTTTTCCTTTCTGTTTCCTCGGGGGAGTGCCGCGCACACAAGCGCAAACACACGCACAGCAGCTAACACGCACGCACACATGCTTACACGTACTAAAACTTGTTTATTTGGGTTAAAACGCATGTGCACCAGCGCAAACGCACTTACAACTCTTTAAACAGCCTTATACATGCTTACTCCAGCTTAAACGTGCGCACTCACACTTAGACGCGTGCAGACTGTCTTACTCGGGTTTACACGAGCGCACATGCGTGCATACCCGCTCAGCAAGAAGCTTTGGTGTTATCCATGGCATACACCTTCCATTTCTTGCCTTTCCTTAGCTTACCTGTTGACACACCTCTTTCCATGATGTATAAATGACAGCTGACACATACCACTCTGCTCCAATGAGCTTCACTTCTTTCATACATACCCCCCTCGTGATGTCACCTATCTTCTACTCTGTTACTCCCCTTATCCTACTCCTACACTCCACTGACTGTCCTCATTTACTATGTAAACTTGCGATTCACTATCCTAACACTCATTTACATAGGATTGCCTACTAATGCTTGGTTACATGTCTTAGACTGAGCTTCCCCTCTTAGCAACGGCTACTCAGTGGCCATGTTGTCTTCAGCCTGCCATTCCCTTGCATTGTACATTAACACTTTCTATAAATTCCACATTTGTGGGTTTTAATTTTTAGTATTCTGGGTTTTAGAGCACAGCCCATTTGCGCGGTGCTGCGCTACGCTTAAACGTCGGAAATCGGTGAAAAAAATTATTTTTATTTTTATATTGCATCAGGAAACATTTCCAATGGCTGTATATTTGGCCATTGACATGCTTCCTGCACTGGATGCAACCTTTATTTGGAGCTGTCACGGCTCCGTTTTGCTATTTGCAGAATGGTACTCAGTTGTCAACTGAGTACATTTCTGCAAATAACACTGCTCTTACTCTGACAGGTACGGATTTCCTGAATCGCAAATCTACCTCATTTGCATGCCTTTCATCTGCAATTGAGGTAATTTGCATATCCCTGCCCTGTCCGTGTAAGAGCCGTTTTAGGAGCTCTCTTAAATGCCCCTACAGGCTGTTCCTGGATCTCTCATTGGACATGATGGCTGCATGGAGTCTTACTCTACTCTTAGACTCCATGCAAGCCATCGTGAATCTGGCCCATAGTCTTTATTGGACTCAATTTTGGATACTGATTTTGAGTAAAATTCTAGCACACAAAGAGATATCAAATTTACCCAAGGAGGTTTGATGCAATTGACTCATTAACTTGAGTAACATGCAGCATCTTAAAGAAGTGTTTAATTATTAGTAGTATATTAGAAGTTTGATATCTGTTTACAAGAAAAAAAATGTGAAAAACATAAACAAGTCCCTGATCTCTTTGTATAAATAGTTGTGTGTGTGAGTGTTATTTTTTTTTTACTTTCCTTTTTATGGGGCAATATGAATTAATGGGATAGACTGGAAGAAACAAAATGCAGTATGTAAGTACTGATTGTCTGAAATATGTTTAGCGATCAGTGCTATATGAGAAAAAAAGGCTTGTTATAATTGTACCAGCAAACAGTTCAAAAAGGCTGACATGCACAATACATGAGGATTGCACATTCTCTATTATTTGGAATTGATAGGTTTTCTTAGAAAAATAAATACTGGCCATTATTTAACTAATAATAATAGTCAGAATACTTATAAGGATAGCAGTTTTGGAATTTTATATAATAATGTTGTCACACCAAATGAATGAATGACTGATATATTTTAAATTCATATAGAATACTTATCATATTTATGGAGAGCATGCACATGTTCTAAATCGGACTATATTATATTTTTGAATGTTTCAAACATTGAACACCGTATGGTCGGCACCATATGAGCGGTTTGAAATTTCGAAAATATAATAAAAAAATAAATAAATAAAAAACTATACTTATCTAAATGCTGCACCCCACCCCCCCCCGCTACTTAAATATTCCTACTCTGAGATTGCACTGCATGGAAGTAAAGGGAAAATATTCCCTATAGTGATTTCTGTGTTACGCGTGTGACGTTTCGATGTTTTGACCAATCGGGTTCCCTCAATATGCATTTGCTGTTTACAATTTTTGATCACGCAATAGGAACCCATTCTAAATTGTTATTTATCAGTTCAATAGATAATGGGCTGTATTCAATAAACTATACAGAGCACACTAAAATCATGTTCATGCCATGACACAACACGCACATGGTTCACTGCTGATTTGTATTCAGTAAGCAGCTCTACACACTGCACAAACACAGTAAACATCATGACATGCTAATTACTGGATAAACAACTGAATTGTATAACTATCAACCAATCCAAAATGGCAGAGTTATTCCACAAGCTTTAAAGCAACTGTGTATACTTAATGAAGGTTTTTCTCTTGAATTCCAAACCCTATTGGATACAGCCACAGAAAGTACACTAGAAGGAAAGAATGCTAGGGGCTACTGTTGCTCTTCTGACTGTGCATGTGCAACAGGCTCAAGTCTATGTTGCTGCTGAAGCTGCTGCTGCTGCTGATAGACCTCAGTAAAGTAGGAGAAGGGTGTTTAGACCCAGTTTAACTTTTCATGGTCTGCATGAGGTGGAAATAGTAGAGCACTACACAGTGGATATAGACACACTCCAGGAACTCTGCAACCTCTGCCATCCTCAACTAAGAGCAAGGGCAAACTGAAGGAAAACAATACTTTTGGAGAATAAGGTACATGTAGCACTTATAATAGCTACAGGAACCTTCCAGAGACACAGAAGGGACATGCTGGGGATCTCAAAGGCATCAGCATCCAGGATCCAACATCAATTCCTGAATGATATGCTACAGCATGCCAGTGACTATATATATTTTCTCTGTACCCCTGAGGACAGAGCTAGAGCTATGCTGGATTTTTACCCTGTAGCACACTTCCCTGAAGTCTTGGGTGCCATAGACTGCACAGACATTGAACTCAAAGCACCACCAAGGGAACAGGGAATGGTCTATATAAACAGAAAGGACTTCCACTTCATTTACTGCTAGGTCATGTATAATCCTATGGAATCATGCTGAATGTGTGTGCTAGAAACCCTGGCATTTACTGTGACTTCCCCACTCTGGGCTAGTAATCATGGAGCCTGAATCCTCGCTACTGGCACTGGAGAGGGGTATTCATGTGGAACAAAAATGGATACATCCAGTATTTCTAGATGCACCAGTCTACATCAAGCACAATTTCCCTTAGGAGCACACAGGGGACACACTCAGTCCGGTATCTGAGTTTCTTTATCTTTCTCCCTCCAGGTCGCCAGTAAGACTCCCCTACTGGCACAGCTATAGAGTTGAGACCACAGCTAAGTGTCCAAACCAACTCCTCCAGCACCCTGTCTGTGAAACCAGTGCTTTGTGTCCCTCCCCACTCCAAGTAGCTGACACACACAAACACACACACACACACTTTGAGATTTGATTTTCACACACACACACACACACACACACACACACACACACACACACACACACACACACACACACACACACACACACACACACACACACACACACACACACACACACACACACACACACACACACATACACACACACACACACGGGAAAGGCTGGCACAGATTTACTAGTTATGCCCCATTCTGCCCAGACTATAAGGCAGTTACACTGCCATCAGACACCTCAAAGCCAGCTACTCTAAGGATCTTTCAAGGTATCCAATTATACTGAGTGAAATTAATATGCATAGAAGTGGTAGTTTGACCAACAGCAAAGCTTTCAGGAGCGGCAAGAGCTGTCACCAAATATATGTAAGTACTCTCATAGATTAAACTATTCTCTAAAAGATCACTCACAATGAAATGTTTAAATATATTTAATAATAAATAATAAAAGAAGATGAAAATACTAAATATCTATTTACACTAAACAACAGAGTTTCGTTCATAGAAAATATTAAAAATAACACAGATGAATAGATTCACACAGATACAGAAAAACAGTACTTAACTAATCTCACTATATTTTCCTGACTGATCTAAAGAATTACTATTCCCAGATCACTTGCTAGAGCAAGACAAGATGAAGTAAAAAGAGAGCATCTTCATTGTTTAGCTATAAAGCATAGTATAATTTACAAATAAAACATCACTGCTTCTAAAATAAGACAGGTTTGTGGTAGAGAGAGAGAGATGAAGATCTTGTAATAACCTAGGTGACTTGAGTTTGATTAATGAACTCAATCTCTAAGGAGCTGTACAGGGAGGGTTCAGAGTAATATTCTGGCAAGTTTGCTTATCCTGTGGGGAGGAATCGGTGTTTACAGCCTAGAACAAACAGTAATTGGTGCAGAGTAACAATGATTATCCAGGGATCAAAAATAACCATCAATGGAGAGAGAGTACATCCAAATGGTTTAATAAATTAAGTTAAAAGCCTTTGACAACTTTGGCCTTCATCAGAACATAAACCTCCACAAAAACAAAATAATCACCTAAATACCATTCAGTAAAATTAGTCCCTATCACATGATTCATGACCATCCTAATTTCAAAAAAAATGTTGTACGAATCCTCACAGACAATATGTAAATAAATGTATGAATAAATACACACAGTAAAAATGAATCTATTTATGCTTTTTGCTGTCCTGATTTCTAATTAAAACCACCTTGTGATTGAGTGCTGGTATGGTATAGGCATAAAACAAAATTTACCCTTTTAACTGTATATATTCCAATGTATTTTCTCTGCCTCCATTGAAATTATACAGGACATAATCAATGACACTAAAAAGACATTTTTGAAAGAGCAACACTCTGTAGAATTTTGTGCTAAAGCATTTTCCTTATTTCTGATTTTTTATGGCATATTGATACTCGTAAATTCTTTTTCTGAGTTCTCTGTTAGTCCTTCCTAAAATAAGACACTCCCCGGGATTCATGAAGCCCGGCGCAAGGCCGTTGTAAGGCCTGCGCCGGCGGTGCAGTGAATAGTAGGCGTAGTATGCATAGTAATGAGAGTGCGCCGCAACCACAGACACGTGCGTAGTGTACGTGAGCGAGCCCAAGTAGGATGCGTCCGGAGGCGTGGCTAAGCCGGCAGGCGATGAGCAACCTAATGTGCTGACTGCCGCGGTCCGCCCATAATAGTAATGGCAGCAGCCAGGGCCCGTGCAGAATGAAACGCATGTAGAGTATGCAACATAGTACCCATCCCAACAAAACGGAGAAGCAAATACAACCCACGAAGCCCTACGTGTACCCGTCCAAGGAACAAAGGATACGCGTAACACCGTGTTTGTCCCGCAATGCACCGTCAGTGGGCATACCCACAGAAGGTGTACCGCAGCATGTCAGCGCGCCGCACCAACATAGGAGTAGCGACTAAGGTTACCACCTGTCCCACTTTGCGAGGGGCAGTCCCTCCATGGGCAGTTGTGTCCCGATAAAAAATATTAAAAACGGCAAATGTGCTAAGATTGTAGGACATAATGATATCCCGTATTTAATGTAATGGCTGCATGAAATGGTTATTTCCGTAACTGAAATACCTAAATGTCACAAGAAACAGAATAAGCAACCAAACTGCTACAACAATAAGCTTTTATTTAGGCAAACAAGTGAAGTTCTATGCTATATAGTGACCGTGGGTATGTGTCGGCCTGTAAAATCTGATGTGAGTCGAAAATGTCCCACCTTGGCCACGGAAAAGGTGGCAACCCCAGTAGCGACATGGGCATGGTCACCAGGGTCACCAGCTGTCCCACTCCGCTATGGACAGTCCCTCATTGGACAGATGTGTCCTGCCAAAGATCGAAAAACTGGCAAATGACCTGAGATTCCCTGCCAAAAATATTCCCGCAATATACCTGAAATAGTAGCATAAAATATATATCTTGTATATGAAACACATACATGGCATAAGAAACTGAATAAGGAACCCAAATGCTAACAGAATAAGCGTATATTATGGCAAACAAGTGAAGTTCTGTCAACTCCACTTGCTGTGGGTATGTGTTGTCCTGCAAATTCCGATGTTTCCACAAAAGATGTCCCACTATGGGCATTGGAAAAGGTGTCAACCATAATGGTCACAAGCAGTAGTGAGAGCACACAGCCGGGTAGCTGTGTCGACATAACAACAGGAAGGAACCAAGATACCCTAAACACAGGCAAACATGTGCATAGCAACATGTCCCACACCCAGCAACGTGTTTGTCGCATACACAGGACGGTGTATGTCTAAGTGTAATATCCAGAAGCAGGACCCATGCATGCAGATGTAATACACAATAGCCCCATTGTAGCATGTAAGTCCCACCCATGTACGCCTGTGCATCCAAACCAGCTAGCATCCTTGTGCAGCTACACACCTACACACAATGGGCATACCTGAAATGTGGTAAGAAGTATTGTGTTAGGCAGTGCCACGCGGGCAAATATGTACCCCACATGTCACCAACCCACCTCAGGTACAGATATGGAAATGGCTGCATGTGAATGTGTCTGCAGAATGTGTACATCCCGCATGTGGTATGTACCCGTCCAAACCATATAGGTTTGCACACGCCACGGTGCACATAACTATACACATGTGGACAAGTCGGGTTGTTGAACCACCGCATCGATGATTAGCTATGCAGAGAAGTCAAACACATATAGCGGAACATGTGCCTACCAAACAGGGCGTCGAACAGGGTGCCACAGGCACAGAAGGGGAAGGTGGGACATCACATGTGGAGAGTAGCGTTGCCGGACGGCCAAATACACACGGTCAAGGTAAAGGACGGAACAACATGCATATGGCCAGATGGATGTTGTTAGAAATATATATATAGAAACACATATGAAGTGCCAGTTTAGAAGCAAAATACTATATAATGCATTGAATTGTACCGTACAATATGGCAGTAGAAATGATCATGCATGTAATTGGTGAAGCTTAGCAGCAGTGTGATCGAACTCTGACCATGGCAGTAACCAGTACAGCAGGCTTATGTCTCTCAGCATTAATTATCTGCTGGGTTACAGAAAAATAAATGTATGTACATGCATAACATCCTCCCTTCCCCTGAGGAGGATGGCCTTGTGAGCTCTATCGAAGATAGAGTACAACTCCTTACCAGAGAGACAAAGGAACGTATGAACTGACTATTATATCGGAACAGTCCAGGGCCTTGAAACAGCTACAATTACAGAAGGACACTGTAATTGACCAGGTGCCTTGCAAGGCTGTGTTATTCTCATGGGAAAACATTTTAAAAGCATGACCTCAGCACCCACGTATGTATAGACTATTGCGGACCATAGTGATGGAAATGCCCTGTGACCGACCACATCAGTAAGGTGGGCAAAAGCTGATTGTAAACACTATATAAAGAAATTGCTTACTGTATAGAGTCAGACAAAACTCTCATACTTGGACTGTATATTATTTTGCTTCCTGTGTTATTGACTGTCACCTAGAAAAGCCTACTGATTTCAACAGTCTTGTTTTAACAACTTATTTGACATTGTGGTCCTTGTCATCCGGAATTCCCTTGGTAAGCTACAGGTCAGAGTGCATGAGTGGTTAGACATCTGCGCAGGATAATTTGCCTAAATGGTCCTTCTGGAGTGAAAAGACCTCCAACTGAATTGTTGTGTGTAAAGAGGCTGTCCACTGTCTGATCTGTGGCTGAAAAGCGGAAAACTGGATCCCAAGAAGAAAACGTGCAGTCATAAACAGGAGGCTCAGGTAAGGAGGGTTTGCCTCTTTGTCTCTATTGTAGATCAGGGACCAGACTACATTGTGTTTCTGTTAACAGCTGTGATAGCAGGTCGAAGACCAATCCAAGTAGTTTTAAATCTGGACATAGATCAGGGGAACACAGAGTAGAGTAAATAGTCATTGTAGACACTACAGTGGATACAGGGAAGGAGATACCACGTGGTGCGAGAGAAGGGTTACGTAACAGTCGTGTAGAGGATATGGGAGATTAGTGCACAAACAGATCATGTGATCCGCGTTTGACGGGTGACGTGAAGTATATGCAATTGCAGAGAGCACATAATGTGAGATATTCTGCAAAATGGGGTAATAAATATGACATTGATGGTATATTAGACAAAATATCGTTACTGAAACATTGGAATCACTGAAAATGTGGTGCAGATGTTCTAGGGTAACCACCTGTCCCACTTTGTGAGGGACAGTCCCTCTCTGGCCAGTTGTGTCCCGCAAACAAACTGAACAAATGGCAAATGTCCTGATATCTTAGGACAAAGATTTCTCAGATATCTTCTTAAATGGTAGCATAAAACAGTAATTTTGTATCTGAAACACCAAAATATCATAATAAACAGAATAAGCAACTCAAATGCTACAAGAATAGGTTGCTCACCTGGCAAAAAGTGAATTGCTGTCCTTAGTACTGGCCGTGGGTATGTTTTGCCCTGCCAAATTACACGTTCCTAACAGTAATGTCCCACTTTCTGCATTTGAAAAGGTGGCAACCCTAAGATGTGCAGGCGGAAAACAGCGACAATTGGGTATCCGTCAAGCACATAGGTGGATTGAGGTAGTGAACCGAAGGGAACAGAACACTAGAAATGCGAAAGCATCATACGCATTACACAAAGAAGATAATAATACAGTAGTAGCGACAGACCCCCCCCCCTACCACCTCCGATACCACATCCAGGATATGAAGCGGGAGGGCAGGCTAGTCCCCCCCACGTTATCCTGTGGCAACAAAGGTATCACAACGACCAAATGTAAGAGAAGCTATTGAAACCACATCCCGAACTCGTAACATACCTAGGGACACTCAAGTAAGAAGACAGTCACTAGAACAGAGTGAGGATATCTGTCAATTAATTGAAGTACCGAACCCTCATGCAGGACAGGAAGGCCAGGACCCAACTCTTTTAGTGTATAGACCGTGGACACCAGGAGATATCTGTAAAGTCACAGAGCGAATTCCCCATCTACAAAGTAATCACTATTCACCATGCAATACCCCTGTATCTTCTGATAGAAAAGCAAAGGGGGAATGGCGGATGGTACAGGATTTACAAGCTGTAAATCATGTAATAATACCTAGGGTACCGATGGTGCCAGACCCACACACTATATTGAATGCTATGAACCCGCCACAGCAGTATCTTACCTTGGTACATATAAGCTATGCTTCCCTCTCAATACCTATACATCCAGATAGTCCGTATTGTTTTGCATGTACATTCAGGGTAACAGATACAGCCATACCCGGCTATCGCAGGGATACTGTGAAAGTACAACGATATTCGCACAGGAGATGGCTAGCAACATTCCGGTGTTTACTCCACCCGGGGCCAGTCAAGTTCTGCTTTATGTGGATGATATTCTGCTTGCGGCCCCTACCCAGCAGCAATGTAGGGAAGATACAATAGCATTATTGAAATATTCAGCAGAACAGGGACATAAAGGAAGCAAGCATAAATTGCAACTACAGAGAATACAGGTCAAGTACCCGGGATATGTGGTATCCAAGGAGGGTAGAACATTACATGACGATAGGAAGGCAGCAATTTCACAAGCACCCAAGCCAACTACCAAGAAGGGAATGATGTCCTTCCTGGGCCGACTAACATTTGTCAAAGCTGGTTACCAAGCAATGCTTTGGAATCTGCTCTATTGTCTGCTTTAATCTTTAATACACCTATGGCAGCACAACATATACTACACTGGATCCCAGTAGCAGAAACAGCTTTCTGCAGACTAAAACGATTGATAGCTTCAACATCCGTATTAGGTCTCACGAATAATCATAACAGATGTTGTCAGACTGTAGAATGTAAGCAGGGATATATGACGTCAGTCTTGATGCAACAGCATGGAAGTAAGCAACGCCCCATAGCTTACTACTCATCGCAGTTGGACACTGTGGCATGGTCAGTGCCACATTGTGTACAGGCAGTTGTTGCAGCACCCATGGCAGTACAGGCCTCGGCCTTAATGTTATTATTCCACCCTCTCACTGTGAGAGTGTCTCATGCAGTTGCGATCATTCTGCTGCAAGAGAAAATAGCATTCCTGACCCGTGCCAGACATCTGTCTTGTTTGACCATACCCCTGAGTCAATCTCATATGGTGATTGAACGTTGTACAACATTAAACCTATCAGCGTCCGTCCGACACCTGTGTATGGCACACCACACAGTTGCCTATATGAAATGGAGGAAATAACTCCACACAGACAGGATATCACCTATATACTCTTAGATGATGCAGAGGTGACAGTTTATGTGTACGGATCATGTAGAAAGAGTCCTACAGGAAAGAATCAAGTAGGTTATGCAGTAGTTATTGATAATGAGAGTGTAGAAGCACAACTCCTGCAGCATAAGGTGTCTGCTCAAGCAGCAGAATCGATAGCTTTAACACGTGCTTGTACTCTAGCGAAAAACTGATGTGTGGACATTTATACCGATAGTCAGTATGTTGTCTGTACAGTGCATGTTTATGAGCAGCAGTGGAAGAATAGGGGAATGATAACATCCACCGGTAAACCGATCAATCATGCGCAATTGATCTTGAATGCGTTAGATTCCAGTCAGTTACCCACTAAAGTAGCTAAATGTAAATGTGCAGCTCATACAAAGCAACAGGATAACAGTAGGAAAGGTAAGGCACGAGCTGATGCAGCTGCAAAACAAGCAGCCTCACAGTTGGAAAGTGTCTTTTTGAATGAGGAATGACAATCCTCAGACATTCGAGATGTAGAAATGTTGCAAACAATGCAAACATCAACTACGAAAGCAGAAAAGCAGATGTGGGTATGACGAGGAGCAATCCTTGAAGACGGACTGTACATATCCACAGTGAGAAAGCCAATATTAACGTCTAATGTATTCAGATATGCGGCTGTGTTGAGCCATGGGCAGAGCCATGTCTCAACAGGGGGGATGGTACAGTTGGTTAACAGAATATCCCTAACATACAGAATTAGG
>NC_056735.1:1499156617-1499278961 GCF_019279795.1 Protopterus annectens
TGCTACCATAACATTACATATGGGATATCATTATGTCCACCACAATCTTAGCAAGTAACATTTGCCATGCCCATTTTAATCGTTTTTGAGACACAACTGCCCATAGAGAGACTGCCCACCCAAAGTGGAATAGGTGGTGACCTTAGTCGCTGCTCCTATGTCGGTGCGGCGCTGACATGCTGCTGTACACCTTCTCTGAGTGTAACCACTGGCGGTGCATTGCGGGACAAGCGGTCTTATCGCGTATCCTTTGCTCCTTGGATGGGTACACTTAAGCCTCGTGGCTTGTATTTGCTTCTCCGTTTATTTGGGATGGGTACTATGTTGCATACTCACGTGCGTTTCATTCTGCACGGGACCTGGCTGCTGCCATTACTATTATGGGCAGACCGTGGCTGTCAGCACATTAGGTTGCTCACCTCATGCCGGCTTAGACACGCCTCCAGACGCATCCTACCTGGGCTCGCTCACGTACACTACGCACGTGTCTGTGGTTGCGGTGCACTCTCATTAATATGCATATGGCGCTACTGCGCCGGCTATTCACTGCACCGCCGGCGCAGACCTTACGCCGGCCTTGCGCCGAGCTTCATGAATCCCGGGGTCATTCTCTGTTTATGTCATAGCCATGCCAAAAATGTTTGTTTCACTATTCTGTTCTTGCATTATAACATATGGCATATGCATTACTCTGCCCCTCCCCATGTAAAAAAGCATGTATAAACATTTGTGAATAAATGCTTGTATGCAGAACCATAGCTACGTTAGCTGGCACCCTGTGCAGTTCCCTGATGTGGTACTTCCTCCCAGAAACAAAGGTATAGATCAAAACAAATAGACAACAAAAAAAGTCTTCTGCTTTGAAGTTGAAACAAGTTGCTTAAATAAAAGTGTAATACCTGCTACAAACAGCTTGCTACTTGCTACAGTAAAATCACTATACACTGAGCACTTTTGGACTTCAGACATAACTGCAAATGCAGTGTCGGTAGTAAGAGCATTTGTTAATGAATACGCAATATCATTGCAGCATCAAAAAGCAATGCTTGCACTGTACTGTAGTCCTGTACCATTGTTATCTGCTGATCACACAATGAAAGTTTGCATCCAGGAAAGCTGCATCCTTAACCCTGGCTCAGCTTGTATAATCCAGACATAATACCTAATAGGCCAAGAAAAGCAGTACTGAAAGCATTTACTGTAACTGTGAATGGCTTTATTAAAAGCAGATGTGACAGCAAACAGCCCTCCAAATGCTGCTCACTTTGGAAGTCATTATTCCTATAAAAATTATCAGGTGTTTGAATAAATGTACAAGATATTTACTATGTGCATCATGCTGTTATCCAAAGTCTTGGAGGCTGTTATTTAAAGATAAAATCTTAGTAATTGCCCCACTGGAGGACATGCCTGAATTGATAGTAAAATAAAATGTTATACAATATTATGGTCAGGAACATAAATAGACTCAGAAGTAAGAAGGCATATAAGGCTGTTTTGCCCTTAGAACTAGTGAAAGCATATAGGGCTTACCACCAGTTACACGAAAGACACATGGGATAGAAAGAGCATAATTCTTAGTACTTATACAAGGAAGAATTCAACAGAAATTATTTAAACTGCAATCAGTTTTTAATTCTGAAAAATATCAAAATGCACTTATTGCACTGAATGCTTCATTTTTGGTGTATACAGCTCCAAGAACGTACCTTTCAAGATTTAGATTTATTATTGTTACCACCTGTTAAATAAGAGATGTTGTATTTAATTGGGTGCTACAACAGTATGGCTTCATTGATATTTCCTGGAAAAAATGCTGAAAAAAACAAAAGCTTTTTTTTTTTCAAAAATGTAACATGTAGATGTGTTTCTTAGTATTTAACATCACTATTTCAGGTTGTCTTATATGTCAAGAAATTTGTTTGTGTCTTTCGGCTTTTCCCGGGTAGGGGTCGCTACAGCGGAACTCCAGTCCGCTAATGATTGGTAGTTGATTTTTATGTGTCGAGTTACCAGCCCTGACACACAACCTTCAACGAAGGTACGCCCATTCACGCATATCTCCATGCAGAAGACGCTCTAGCTGAGAGTCGAACTGGACAGTGTCTTACTGTGAGGCGACAACTCTACCGCAGCATCAAAAAGCATCATGCAAAAAATGCTGAGTTGCCAAGTCTCATGCAAAACCTTGTTCTGAGGTCATCATAATGCAGTACTTTGGATTTAAATTCTGCAGCATGTTATTTCTTCCTTACACGTGTGAGCTGAATGTCTATAAATATATAATACCATATATTTATATATATATATATATATTTTATATATATATATATATATATATATATATATATATATATATATATATATATATATATATATATATATATATATATATATATATATATATATATATATATATATATATATATATATATATATATATATATATCTATATATATATATATATATATCTATATATATATATATATATAAAATGGTATGGGATGTGTAAGGCTAATCTAACACCAAATGGGATAAGCTAAATTGAGTACTGAAAGGGAAATCAGCTAGGCTTTAAATGGCCCATAAGGGCAGCTAGCCTTGTACTTACCTATGAAACTATATGTGTGTGTGTGTGTATATATATATATATATATATATATATATATATATATATATATATATTTACTATATCTAATTTCAGTATTTCGAGAATATAAAGCCGAAAAACCAAAACACCGAAACCCCAAAACCGCGAAAGTCAAAACAGTGAACATAAACACACTATACACCACACAAGACATACACCGACCTCCCAACATTACAACAAACAAACAAAACACACACAAACAAAACAATACAAACTAATAAAACTACCCTACATCTAAGCAGGGGGGCAAGTCCCCCTGCACTGCCCATGTGGGGGGGGCTGCACCCCCCACACCTGCTACTTATATATACTAACTCTGAGGTCGCCCCAAACAGAAAAAAAACAGTAAACTCATCACTACACACTCTGCACTCCCTTCACACACACACATCACAAATGTACAAACACCACCACTTTCAACAGTTACACACTCATACTCTGACCTACCTACCCTAACCCACACCTACAACTTCCGAACACACTCACGTACACTCAAATCCCTACCCAAAACCCTTAAGAAAATATTTGCGTACCTGAATCTCCAACCATATCCACATACTAAACTGTAAATCAGACACACAGTACACCCCACTTCACTAAGCGCACCAACATAACTGCGAATTTGACATTTCCGGATTTACAGTTATGGGGTTTTGCTATTTTGGAAGTTCAGCTTTATAGACTCGAAATATTGAAATTCAGTATTTCTGTATTGTGAGATTATAAAGTGAATCTATATATATATATATATATATATATATATATATATATATATATATATATATATATGTGCGTGTGTGAGTGTCTGTGTGTGTGTGTGTGTGTGTGTGTGTGTGTGTGTGTGTGTGTGTGTGTGTGTGTGTGTGTGTGTGTGTGTGTGTGTGTGTGTGTGTGTGTGTGTGTGTGTGTGTGTATGTGTATATTTAGATATATATATATATATATATATATATATATATATATATATATATATAAATGTATACACATACATACATATATTATACATATTTATATATGTGTGTATGTATATATATATATATATATATATATATATATATATATATTTGCAGAAATGTATGGGAATGTAAAATGCAGGAATACTTAAAAGCCTGAAATCCCTGCTAGTCACTCAGAGCAATAAGATAGCGCTAACAGTTATGGTATTCATTATGAAATCTGTGTTTTTTTATCAACATGTCTCGATATACAGTCTTGGGAATCCTGTCTATACAAAGAACTGCATGAGTTTTCACTAAAATTCCTCAGCTACAAGGCTTAAACATCAACCTTCATTTCAGAAACATCTGCCTATAATTTCACTCAGCAACAGATATATCCTATCACCATTTAAATTAGTTTCTGCAGTTACAGCCTAACAAGATTGCCAGCAACAGCACCTCTCTGAGCCCCACAAGGATCAAAGGAGGTGAACATGCTGAGAAATTATACACAGCGCTTTTTCCCAGAGGTAGCAGAACACACTGAAGATTGTACGTCTCTCAATCATTTGATGCCAATATTTGTACATCTTAAAGATCCAGCTAGACCTCATGTAGCATTTTTAACTTAACCTGCCATTCACGGACTAGAAATGTTTCATGAGTGCTGTACACTAAGAAAATACAACTTTTAAAGCAGTGATAAATGAATTTGTTTCAGAATTTAGATACATAGCCTACAATGATTATAGTTCCAATACATATTCACTGTATGAACAATAGACAGCTGTCAAAAGATGTTTAAGAAAGTTTTCCAGAATTATTGTTACATTGCCCTCTAAAACTTTGAGTTCAAGTTCCTGACCATCCTTTGTTCTTATAGTTGTATATTGCAAATCCATTCCTTATCAGATCTATATAAAGAATCTACAGGAATCCATGCTAGATCTACTTTAGCTTATGAATTCATTTTTTTTCTTTTGACAGTCTGCATAGCCCCAAAGAAATGCCTGTAGTTAACTCAATGCTAGACAAATAATTCACAAAGCCCAAACAGGAAAATAGTGTTATAACACATGATTTCTTCACGGTGCCCAAATAACATCAGAATTAACAATTTCAATGAGAAAAATATACTGCTTACATATTATTACACTTAGAAGGTCTATATTTTTTTCCAGCAGGGAGGAAAGGGGAAGTGGGTGAGGTTTAGCAGTAAAAGAGTAAAGGATGAATTAGGAAATAAATAAGTATATACACAATGAATACAGGTCACTTAACACTTTCTGTAGATGAGAGTTATATAAATAAGGTAAACCAAGTTTGTAAGTTGCTAGTCCAGTTGTACTGAATCCTTTGCTTCCCTGCATATACCTCTGAAGTCTTAAGTTTCAGTGGTGTAGTGCTCAAGTACTTTTATGCATGAATGATCACTCACTAGAAGATTCTGCCATGCTGGCCGAACTACTAATAGCCCCAGTAAGAAGAGTACAGCAATCATAAAGGGCAAGAGGGAACAACCAAACCATTCAGGACAGAGGGACTTAGGTCATGTAGGAATAAAAAGAACAGTGCTAGCATTTTGAATATTATGCAGGATTAAAGGGGGAAACCACTGGATCTTCCACAGCTTGAGGCTAATACGTTGGAGACAGTGAATACCCTGACATAACTGATGTGCATAGCTCTATTGCTCTTGTATTCCTATATTCCTAAGCACTAACTGTGGCTAGTCAGTACCTGCGACAGAAAACCAGAGATAAAAGGTAGTGCAAAAACTGAGGTGAGAATAACCTAAAGCATCAATGGTGACAGAGAGGTTTTTGCAGAACTAAAGTACTTAATCCTGGCAATGTTCCTCAGGTGAAAAGAGATGTTTTAACTACAGCAGATTAGCGGTTATTAAATATTAGAAAATTAATAACAACAATGCCAAGACTGAAAATTGGATGCTTTACATATAAACTGCCATCTACTGGTGCCATAAAGGGAAAAGTATAGATGCTTAAGGTAGAGCAATCCCTCAAAGCAGCACTGACACCTAAAATTTTGATTATGGATGTGTTTGGCTTCAATCAATTATTAGTAAGCCAAATGGAAATGGCCTTCAAATAATCTGCTGAGGAATATACAATGGTCATATATTCTTGAGGAAAAGGGAGATAAAGCAAGGATCATTAGTCTAAGAATGATAAGGCAACCCTCTCCCTTAAGTAAGATCTCCAAGGGATAATACAAACATAGTAAAGAGTAATAGACACAGAAATGAATACTACAGTAATCTGCAATCAAGAGGGAAAGTGAAAGGGTAGGTAACATGGAAACAGTGTCCCCCGGATTCACGAATCCTCCATGTAAGTCTAAATAAGTCTTACTCAGAAACTGCAGTTGAACGGTATGATGTCAGCGTGCCATGCATATTCATGACTCTACTCCAAGACTAACATGGACTGTGCAGGAAGGCAGGGGGTGTGTCTGACTGCTGAGCAGTCCAGAGGTCCATGCCCCTGCAAGTGTTTGAATTGTGAAATGTCAACACACATGAGCGAGTCTGCTCAAATGTCTACATACCCAACACTACACTCCCTCACATTGTAAATCCCCAGTACAGTTATAAAATGTAAAACTTTTATGTTATTTTTTTTTTCATTCTCGATATAGCTGTCCGTATTTGTGCGTGTGTGCACGGGTGTGTCCATTGCTCACAGTTAGCAATTCCAACATCGAAGAGCATAATAAGAAATGTTCATGCAAATTATACCAAATAGCAATAGCGTAGTGGTAGAGCCTTTGCAGAAAGAGGAGGTATTCATGGTTCAAGTCCCACCACTCCCCATTCTATTTTATGTTTAAATTAGTATATGAAATAATTCCTGACATATATGAATAACATTTTACTAAAATTCATTGAAATGGCCTATGTATCAGTGAACAAAATGTATATATATAAATATAAGAAGGATCCAGACATATAATTGCCGTAGCTAAGCAACGCTTTACCCAGCGCAATATAGTTGTCCATAGCTAAGCATCACTTTACCCAGCGCAATATAGTTGCCCATAGCTAAGCAGTGCTCTACCTAGCACAATAGGTTTGTGCAGAGCTGCGCACCATGCTAACCAGCGCACCGTAGGGTAACGTGGGGCAACATAGAGCAAAGTCGCCTAAATACAGCCACATCCCCTAGCTTGTCTGGACAGTAGCAAAATCAAAAGCAATGACAAGGTTCGAACTCAGGACACTGTGCACAATAATCAAAGTACTGAACCATTAAGCCATGACTGCTTAGGAAAAAACATGCAGTTTTAACATACATATACTTATAAATGGAAGATTAACCATTGCTAAGCATGTCTGCAGTCAGCCGAGAAATTTCAAACACGGCCAATCACAAAAAAGTGTGGGAAATGCATAATATTTAAGCTCCATAGGTGGGAATACTCGCCATTACTGATTGTGGCTCCCATTTGCAGTCAAAATGTCTGGTACTGGAGAGGGTAGTCACTTTCGTGCGCAACGCTGGGGCATCAAGGAGTCGAAATACATGTTTTGGCTCCTTGTCCACCGTCATGAGTCAAGACTCCTACAGGGCCAGTTCCAAGGGACAGAGTACAAAGCAGAGGCTTGGAATCGGTTAGCTCATGATCTCACCAGTGCCACAGGCATCCCTCAGACTGGTGAGCAGATCTGTCACCACCATGCAGACCTGAAGAGATGGAAGCAGGACCTACTGAACCAATGGATCCAGGAGGCCAGTGACATGCAAGATACCACACTACTGAGTAGTGTGCCATGCAATGAAGTATGTAAGACATGCTAATTTAGTCTATATAATGGATAGGTATGTCTCAATATCCCTTCATTTACATCACAGCTGCAGGTGTTCGTGCTGTGAATCCTCAAGCCTATGCAGATAGGCTGCTAAGGCTGCGCCACCAGGCAGGTTAGTAACTATTCTGCATGTATTGTTATATAAAATAGGTGAGAGAGCCTAAAAAAAGTGTTGTAGCCCAATAATAAAGCCATAAAATGCCCTGAATAATTTATCTGCATGTACTGTTATATAAAATAAGTCAGAGAGCCAGAAAAAGAGTGTAGTAACCCAATAATAAAGGTAAAATTAGTCCGGAATAATATCTCTGCATGTACTGTTACATAACATAAGTGAGTGAGCCTGAAAAAGAGTGTTGTAACCTATTAATAAAGGTATAATACATCTTGAATAAGTCTTCTGTATGCACTGTAATATCAAATAAACGAGAGAGCCTGTAGAAAAGTGTGTAATGTAATTAATAAAGGTATAATACTTGGAGTGTTTTGTGTCACTTACTTTGAAATGTTGTTGTACCCTTGCATTTTATAAATAGTACTGTTATATTAAGTGCTGTCAACCCACAGTTGGGCAGTCCCATATAAAGTGGATGAAGGAAGTGCCAGTAGTTGTGAAGCATATATACAGTCCTCAACAGTTGGTTATTGGCTGGAATGCATAGGTAAATCTGGCACATGAGTAGCTTGTTAATGTGCACCCCAGAAATGTGAGTCTGCTACATGAAATGTAGGTTTCTATAGAAATGTAACACAAAATGTCATGTGAACACATCCAGATATGTAGATATATAAATATACATAAAATATATAAGTATGTAGCAGTAACATCTGCATCTAGGACAGTTATTATGTCAGATATAGGTCAGTTATATAATGAACTAGCCAAACCCATTACACAACCTAATGCACGCTGCCTAGTGTAATAATACATGTAGGGGATATACACCTGCAGTCAATAGGAATGTAGTGTAGACTAAAAGTACTTATAAGATGTTAATGGAGGGATCTTTTTACACCCTACTGTATGTGCATACACAATGCAATTCCACACCTCAATGGGTATGTCTAATCTGACAACATTTGTTGGAACATATGTCCTATTGTTCAATAAATATCTGCATGAACTTTGATGCATGTGCCCTGTTCAAACACCCCAATCTTGGTGGCCTGTTGCCACCAAACATCCTTGCCTGCTGTTGGAATGTCCACTGTCATTCAATATATGCATGTGTTATGCTTGCTGTTCAACTATTGGAACCTTGGTGTGTTGGGTTAATGGGAATATTACTGCATGCTGTTACAACTAATTTGGAATGCTGTTGTCTATGTTGTAATTAAACACACCTAAACACAGAACGTATGGGAAGGCCGGTCCCAGCGGACCCGCCTGTCCCTCCTCAGCTGGCGATTGTACCTGGCACCAGCAGGTCCGGTGCCCAGCCCGGGCTCCCCTCCTCCACTGGTCCTCTGCCACCTTTGGGTGGAAGCGATGCAGGGGATGGGGCTCACCCCCCATGCAAGCCTGGGCAGAGAAGGGCCACCTGTCACCCTCTGAAGGGTCCAGGCTGTGGTGCGTAGGGAGATCCAGCATTCAGTTGCTGATCCCGTATGCCAGCTCGAGGAGAGAGTGGCGCAACTCACTGATGAGCCTGCCCCTCCTACACAGCCCCCAGCACAGCCACTCTCAGGCCTGTGAAGGTGCAGTGGTGACTGCCCATGGGTGGGGATCTTAGTTCCACTGTTACCATCTGTGGGCTCATGGGCCTGTGATTTCCAAACATCCGTTCCCATCAATTGTGTACACCCACCCCATGTGTCATATTCTGCCCCTGTATGCGTCTTGTTTGTCTTGTCTGTTTACCTCCCCAACCTACCTCCCCAAATATACTTACTTCCTCTACCTCACTTTCCACTCTCACCTGAAAAAAAAATAAAGAAAAGGGAAATCTGTTCCCACAAAAAAATTACGCCCCATACATAGCTGCATATTTCACACACATGTCCGCTGGACATGTAAACTGATAATTATAATTAGCAGTACAACATACTCTGTTGTCCTCACCCCTCTCTAAGGAGTGGAAGGTTTCAAATTTCACTCCAAATTTCTAACATATGCACAGCTGCTGCTGGTAAAGAAATGGGAAGCTATGGACCTTCCCTACACCCATCCTGCACATCTCGAGATGGTTTTTCTACTGTCTTTCCCTCTTTGTGCCCCCTTTTTCACCACTTTCCCATCTCCCCATTTTCTTTTCTTTCAAAGAAATTAGCGCGGGGGTTAGCGGGAGTAAGCACTTTTAAGCAGTAGTAAGTAGGTTTGCACGAATGTGCGCATGTGTACGTTTAGCTATGTATAGCTAAGCATCACGCAAACCTGTGCAAACCCGCTTACAACTGCTTAAAAGTGCCTTAGTCACTCTGTATGCCAGGGCCTTTGTTCTGCTCAGCAGCAAAATAAAACCCATCTGTCCGTCTCGAACCCCAGACCTTGGACACACTAGACTGCATGAAGTACTACTAAGCCACAGCAGATATACAATAACTTGGTGTTGAAATAAATATATCATGCATTACAATGAGTGAATGTAAAGGAAAAATAGGAAGGCCATAACACAAAGCTTCTTCTGTGGATCTTTACCAGCAATTGTTGTGGAATTGCATTACATGAGTTTGATAAGAGAAGCAGCCATTCTAGCAGCAAATCATGTTACAGAGGCACTTTACAACCCCCACACAGTATCATAGCAGGACAAACACTGGCATATGTGATTAGGGCAGAGGTCATACTTCCTAACTGTGACTACTTTTCAGGGATGTCCCTGATTGTGAAACATATTTTAGCTGTGTCCTTCTGAATTCCTCTGAAAAGTACTGACATCAGTCAGAAAGGTGGGGTATTACACAATGAATACTTACAACGATAACAGTAGACACCACTTGTACTTCATAAAAGGTGTACTAATCCATATGCACTGGTTCCCTCAAGTCTACACTTACTGTCTCTATTATGTGTAAGGTGTACCTCACTTTTAACTACCTATCCCTGTGTCCATGCAAAGATGTATCTGAGTGTTTCATAGGCCTGGCAGAGGCAGAATCACACAGGCATATCAGCTATTCTGCTGTTACACACTCTGCAAATAGCATTGGTAGGACTTCCACAACCATACCTTTATGTAGGAGTACAACACAGAAATACCAAACGATGTAGACATGTACTGGTAGCAACTGACTGTAACAATGCCATTGTACCAGGGCTCAAAACACCTGAGGGTTGCACAGACAAAGAATAACAGTGTAACATCTGGCTACCATCTGAATAGGTTCACAGTTGGGAACTATGCAGACAGACCACTTGCCTTGATAAACTAACAGGTACACACCAATCCTTTAAGTCCAGTAAGATAACATTCACACAATAATACATAATTCTCTCTGTATATCTGCATCCCCCCCACAATTAAAATATACTTGTGTGTTTAGGGTCTACCAAGGATGTAGGTAGGCATACTCAGTACTGGAATTGTCCAGTTTACCTGAGAATCATGTGCTAATGTCAACAATAAAAAAACACAAACCCTGCAGAAGTGAGTACATCAATATTCACAGTATAACAGTTCACAAACAGTTCATGTGCCAAAAGAATACTTCTCAATAACTACTTTTCTATGTCAGTTAATTATATGAGTAGAAAATAAACTACATACTGACATATATCTTGTGTAAGCATTTGTAGGGGTGAGTTAAACTCTACACTGATAGCTCTGTACTGGAAGTGGCAACAGTCAGGTCTGAGTACAAGATGTACATCACTGTCTACACCTCTAGCTTCAAATATAAGAAGTATACCAACCTTCTGACTTACACAACAATGTCCACAGCAAACAAGCATGGGCCCCACTCTGGAAATCTGAAAGGGCTACATCTACATATCTTAGGTTCATAGGTTCATAGGCTGGTACTAGGCTATCAGCCCTAGGGACTATACAAGCCTAGCCATAACAATTCCCTGGCTATTTCTTCCCACATTATTTATTTTCCTGGACCCCTGTCTAGCAGGGTGACTGACGTGATCCCTGGGGTGAATTTCCTTTCTCCCATCCAATTGTCAAGGTTCCTCTTGAAGAGGTCCAAAGAGGCACTCTGCTTGACATGTATGGGCAATCTATTCCAGAGTCTGGGGAGTCTCTGGGTCAGGAACCTATCCCTCCAGCATATTTTGTTTATTGTGATGACAAGGTTTAGATCCCTGGAGCATGTAGCTCAGAGGGATTGGGATTTCTTTAAGTGTAGCATGTCCAACAGCTCTGGGTTTGACATGGCTTTGTATGTTAAGCAGAGATCGCCTCTGAGTAGATGATATGTGACAGAGTATAGCTGGAGTTTTTTAAGGCGGTCAGCATAGGGCATCTGCTTTAGGCCTGTGATTCTTTTAGTGAGGTATTTCTGAGGCCTTTCCAGTTGTTGCAGATGTCTTGAGAGGTACATACCAAATGGGGTGTTGTATTCTATAATGGGTCTAATGAGGGATGAGTACAGTGGGACAATGACCTCCTTTTTTCTGGATGAAAAGCCCTTCGTGATGAGGTGTGCCACATAGAAGGATTTCTTGACTGTTGTGGCGATGTGGTTATCGAAGGTGAGACCACTGTCCACCTGTGTCCCTAAGTCTCTTATCACACTTTCTGTGTTTAGTGTACTGCCACCTATATGGTAATTCATGGATACATGTTTTTTCCCAAAGGGGATAACAATACATTTCTTGGCATTGAGCTTGAGCCCATGGCTCTGGCACCAAGCATATGTTTCTGTAAGGCCCTTTTGTAGAGTATCCACATCATTTGGGGATTCAATAATGGCTCCCAGTTTGCAGTCATCTGCAAACTTTGTTAGCCAGAGTCCCTTAGTGTTGACCCTTTACTTCAGAGAAGTAGATGCCAAACAAGAGCGGCCCCAGGACTGAACCCTGAGGTACTCCACTTGTCACTTGTCTGGAGCTGGATTTGGAGTTGGCTACTTGTACAGTGTGGGTTCTATCAGTAAGCCATTTAGCAACCCATTGGGTGACATAGGGATTAATGCCCAACTTAGTAAGTTTATCTATGATTCCAGAGTGGGGGATGGTGTCAAAGGCCTTGGCAAGGTCTAGATAGGCTGTGTGGACCACCTTACCCTTGTCCATGGCTCTGGAGACTGATTCAAAGAAGTCAATCAGGTTCAGGAGACAAGATCGGCCCTTCACAAACCCAAACTGGGTGGGGTCCAGTGTTTGAAAGTTGCCAATGTCTTTGTTTATAAGTTCCATGATAATACGCTCCATGGCCTTGCAGATAAGGCTTGTCAGACTGATGGGACGGTAGTTTCCGGGATCCAAGGTGGATCCCCCCTTGTGGATTGGGATAACTGTAGCTCTGTGCCACTCAGTGGGCACAAAACCTGAGTTGAGACTATGATTAAACATGATACTTAGGTGAGGTGCCAGTTCATATTGTAGTTCATGTAGTACACAGCCCGGGATGTCATCTGGTCCCATGGATGCTGTATTCTTGGCTTTAGAGAGTGCATTTTGTACCTGTGTGGCCGTTATTACTGGAATTTGGAAATCTTCCGGTATTGAGATGGGCCATTTAGGGGGTGAGAGAGGGGTGAAGTTGGCACTGAATCGATCTGCCAGGATATTGGCAATATCCTTCGGATCAGTATATTTAATGCCATTCTGTTTTAGCTCAGAGCAGATCTGAGCATTGCCATTTAGATTCTTGACATAGTTATAGAATGCTTTGTGGTTGTCTTTGGAATCTTTGGCAATTTTATTTTCATAACTAGCTTTGGAGGATTTTATGAGGCATCTCAGTTAGTTACTGAGGCTAGTAAGGGAGTTTTTTGCATCCTGGGATTTTCCTCTTTTCTGCAAAAGTTTCTTCCTTTTGTTGTAAAGTTTGTTTATGGCAGGGGATCACCAGATTGGCTTCCTTTTTTTGGATGAGAGCATTTTGGTTCTATTTGGGATGGCACAATTCATGCATGAGTGGATGTGCTCGTACAGTGCCTTAGTGTAGGATTCAGCAGTTGAACATTCAGTTCCCGTCTGCATGGGTGTCATGAAGTTTGTCACTTCTGACTTGAGTAGCATGAAGTTGACTTTGGAGAAGTTTTTTATGGTAGTTTCTTTACTGGAGGGTGGGGGTGGGATGTGGATGTTAAGGGTGATTAGCTTATGGTCAGACCTGACTAACGAGGGAGTGACCATAGGTATGAAGCATTGATTTCCCATGTTGGTAAAGACCAGGTCTAGGATATTGGAGCCCCTGGTGGGACTATGGATTAGTTGATCCATGGCGTTGGAATTTATGAATTCCAAGTACCGTTGTGCAAAGGTGTTGGGACATGAGTAGTTTTCCCAGTTAATGGCAAGGTAGTTAAAATCACCCAGTATTAGGGTGTTTGGTTCTATCTTAATATTTTCCAGTATGTTTAGAAAGGTGTAGTGAGAATCTTGGGGTATGGTGGGGGATCTGTAGCAAGTTACAATTTGGATTGCAGTCTTACCTAGTGTTAGTTGCACTTGGAGAATTTCAAACACATTGTGTTGGCCAACTAGCCTGGTGGTGTGAATATCCTTGGTGAATATTGACACTCCTCCACCTTTAGTGTTTCGGTCCTGGTTTGGTGGCCGAAAAGTGTGGTAAGAGTTGTAGCCTGGTATTGCAGGGGTGCTCTCTGGAGCCTTGAACCAGGTCTCAGTTACTGCACAGATATCGATGTTCTCCATTTTTAGGAGTGCCCCGAGAGAGTGCATTTTGAGGTTTAGACTTCTAGCATCGAGTAGCATTACCTTCAGATTTTGCATGCTTGTACCTGTTATGGTGGTGGTTTTGTCCTTTGAAGTTTGCCTAAAAAAGGCACTATAGAGGTGGCAAGAGCCTTAGCCAGTAACCTGAATCCCAGGGGTGAAAGGTGCAGACCATCTCTGGCAAAGCATCGTGGTCTGTCAATCATGTCATCCCAGGCAGACAGATACTGGATCCCCTTTGAATGACACCATAAGCTTAGCCAATTGTTGAAGTCAATCATTTTATCCTTATATTGTGGTATCATTCTGGGCAAAGGCAGGATGCTACTCAGGGCTAGGGTCATACCTGCCTGGGCCACATGATCCGAGAGCTCTTCCATGTCTCTTTTCATGTAGTCCAGGGAGGTATGTCTCAAGTCATTCACTCCAACATGGACAATGACAGAGTCATATTTGTACTTGTTGTGGAGTGACTTGAGTGCATGCGTTATGTGGTGGATCCTGGCACCCGACAGGCAGCTGACTGTAATTTTCTCCTTATTCGACCTGGTGAGAGGGACATCAGTGTGCCGGACTATAGAGTCACCTATGACTAAAGTGTTAGATACATTGTCTTGCATTAGGGGCTGTTGCTGGGTGGCACACTGGTATTGTGAACTATGTGACACATTGGTTGTGATTGGTGTTTGTTTGCGTTTCAGCTTCAGAGGTCTTTGTTGCTTGGGCAGGTTACAGTTAAGGGCCTCTGCATATGTGGATTTAGTGTTGCTATATGTGGGTGTTGGCGGTGCGGGTTTAGAAGGGCTATGTGTTGCTTGAGGTGTAGTGTGGGTGTTAACCTTCTCCTCTTGACGGTTTAGCACAATCTTGGGTGGAGAGAGCTTTGCTTCCATTTTGGCTATGTAAGTGCATCTCTCACAGGTTGTAGTGTTGGGTGGTAGGAGGAGAAGGTTGTCTGTGTACATGAGGCAATTGCTGCATTGCCCCAGTATGCCCAGATTCACCAGGTGGACAGGAGAAATCACTGGAAGCTGACCCTTGGACATGCCTGGTTTGGGGCTTTTTTTTTCTTTGTAAAGTATAGGAGCTGTTTCCTTAGCAAGGTACTTTGCAATTATAGGCTGTTTAGTGCCTACTATTAATTTCTCCTTGTTAACAAGGAGAGTTTAGCAATTTATAGCATTGGGTTGCTATGACAGCGAGCACTGCAATTACCACACAGCAGGCTGTATGCATTTACCAAATGCTGGGCACCAATTGGTGTAGAGGGCATCACATGCACATGCGCAGATACCTATAAAAGCAGACTGTACTTGCTATCCCCACATGCAATCATTACATTGCATGTGTTACAGACTATATAACTCCTGGAGAGTAGTGAAAGAAAACTATTACTTAATAAAAAAATATTTAATTAAGTAAAAAAAAAACTTAATTACTAAGAAAATAAATTAATTAAGAAAAAAAAATAATTAATAACCAAAAATAACAATTAAGTAAAAAATAACTTTACTTAATTAATTAAAAAATAATTGTGAAAGCATACACAGATGGTCCTCAAAGTGACAAACAGGTATGTAACAGATATGTAGTTACCGGCAAGTAGTAGATGTTTATAAAGAGTACTGTACATACTCTGAAACATGCATATGTGGCAGCAGTAGGTATTTATGCACTGATGCCGTGCATAACTACTGCCATGGACGAAGTAGTGTGTAGCTGTGTGCAGTGGGACATAACTGTGACATATGTAGCTCAGCATTAAATGTCAAACATCTGATCATGTTATCTATGTTCTGTACAGTACTGTGTATAATGGCAGTTTGGGGGAGTAGTGCAAACACCTATATAAACATGGATGTGACAGAGTAAGACATGCATGATAGTCACATAATGTGTAGCTTAGCATTGGTAACTGCTGTACCAGGCTAGTATAGTAATGTAGAATTTACAGCTATATATACTCCCTGCACTATTGCTGTATGCACACATGCGACAACTGTCCATGTTGTAGCAAGGCCCAACAGGTCATCCCTGAGGTGTACGGACTTACAACAGTGTGGACCTTGTGTGTGTATGTCACACACATATGGAGGGATATTTATGTGTCCGATATATTAGCATCTTAACATGTGCCTAGAGCAAGGGACATACTGCAACTGTTTGTGAAGGGTGGACATATATATGTTGGTGCAGGTTGTTATGTGCATATTGTTATGTAGGTTGTAGTGTGTGGCAAACAAGACAGCATACAGTGCTGGCATATGACATGTGGTGTTTAAACACTGTGGGTATGATTTTTAGGTTTTTAGTCTTCCAGACAGGGGGTCCTGCTAAAGATGCATGGGCTGAGAATACCTTCCATGCATTCTGCACAAGACTGTGCAATATTATTACATAACTTTATCCCTCTCAACCTTTGCATAATTGATATTCCCACCATGAAAGGTGGACTGTATATGTGCCTATATTTATATCTATATGTACACCAATGGATGTTTATATGTACGCTCAAGCTCAATGTTGTAAATGTATTGCCATCCCATTTGTTAAAAATCCTGTACCCATGAACTACCACATAGGTAGTAGTCTACTCAACACCAAAAATGTGATAACAGACCACAGGACACAGGTGGACAGCAGTGTCCCTTTTGATAATCACAGTGTCACACTAGTCATGTAAACTGTGTACGGTCCACGTCATCAGAAAAGGTGTGTCATCCATGGAAAAGAAGGTCAGTGTTCCACTCTACTCATCAGTCATAAAACCCACCATAGAGTACAATGGCCATTTTGGTATGTACCTCAGAAGACATCTGCAGCAACTGTAGACGCCAGACACATACCTCACAAAGAGTATTACCAGACTCAAACAGATGCCCTATGCAGACTGTCTTACAAAACCACAGCTACAGCTACACTATGTCGCATACCGCCTGCCCAGAAGCAACATCTGCCTAACATACAAAGCTATGCCAAACCCACAGGTGTTGGACATGTTCCATTTAAACAGATTAAAATCCATACAAGCTACACACTGTACTGATCTAAACCTTGTAACGTCAAAAAGCAGAACATGCTGGAGTGGTACATTCTCATCTAAGACACATACCATACTCTGGAACTAACTATCTATCAACAGCAAATAAAGGTCCTCATTAGCAGTTGTCATGAATAATCATGATGATTGGATGTGAGATAGGAAATACAACCCGGGAATCAACTCTGTGCCTCTGCATGACAGGGGCACATGAACTTAAATTACATGGGTGTTGAAGGGCAAGGTACTGTATGGCTAGGCTTCCATAGGCCCTATGGCTAATAGCCTATTAGCTACCTAGGATCAGATACACACACGCATGCACTTGTTGCATTACTTGCTATGTGAGGTTGACTGAGTGTGATGGTGAATGTGTAGGTGAATGTGTCAAAGTTGTGTATATGTGTGATAGCCTAGTGGAAAACTGTTTATATCATGGTATGTAGTGTTGTAGCTCTGATCCCAGAAAATGATATGTATGCTATTGCTAGGCAGGAAAAGCAGTATGGCATACAATGTGATGTAGGCCCATGGTGTTGACTAGAGTGTGCCATTGTAGGCTAAAGCAGTACATGTATGCTTATTGATTGTTAACACTAGTGAATACAAATCCCGTATGAACTGTAGTACTACCAGAAGCTGTAGGCCTAAACATCACAGTATGGTGTATATCCACATTTGCTTGGAAACACTGTTTTGTTTGTTACCTGTAGTCCTCACACATTACATACCTCAGGCATAAGGTTTTATAAGTGCTGACACACTGTACTGTATGGTACAAAGGTAAAACTCATCTGGGTTGCCATACCTTTGTGTCTTGTAGGTATGTCTGATGTGCACATATGTTACTTAGGGGTTTGCTATCAACAAGTAGCGCGGTGTACTGGTAGTACTGTAACTGTACTTTACATTAATTTCAATGGATGAAATATGTCTGTATGCATTAGCTTCATATATACCTCCTGTGGCTAGGTGGTGCATTGTGTCACATACAGTGTGCCATGTACTGTTGTATAGTCTTACATACTGGTTTCTCTTTGTTGTTGTGCAGAACATGGTTTAATATATAGAACGTGCCAGGCACTATCAGGCAGTTGTGGGCTGAGCACTGATATGTGGTATTAAAAGTGTGTATCTACTGACAACCATTAGGTTGCTATATATGGCATTTCATTGATATCTGTACTTTAGAATGTTAAATGTGCCACATGACTTGCTCACAATTATTGTTTTATTGTCTTCCAGGGACATGTCTCACCATAGAAATGCTGCGTATTCCCCTGAAGAGGAAGACATAATAATATCCACACTAGTACAACATCACACCCTGCTGTTCTACAGAACCAGCCAGGACCAGCATGAGTGCACTGCACTGTGGCAAGATGTTGTCCATTGGGTTAATGACGTAGGCATGCATAACCGGACTTATGAGCAGGTATGCCATCACTGAAGTGATTTAATTAGACATGTCCGGCAGCATGCTTCCGATCTCCACAGACAACAGCTTGCCACAGGTGATGGTGCAGCAGTACATCCGCCCCTCACCAGAGTGGAGGAGCTGCTCCTCAGCGTGGTGGCTCCTGGCCAACCACTACAACAGACATGTGTCATCATGGAGGCTGGAGTCACCCAGCAAGTTGACTCAGAGCATGCAGGTAACATGGCATATCTGTAGACTACTGCTAGCTCGATTGTTAGAACATGCATATGTCAGATATGTACTGTCTATTTAGAAGATGTGGAACCTGGTGTTGTGCAATACTGATAATTTGGAACATAATCTGTATGCCTGTGACTGTCAACCGTTGTACTACTGTAAAATTGCAAACTCACAGCAGCAATGCCATAGTTGTTGACACTGACAAACTGTCTCACATACTTGTAGGTCCCTCTGGTGTGACAGCAAGACAGCTGACCCATGCTGGTGAGTGTTCTACATTTCATATAGCAAATAACATGTGCATGTCATAGGTGAGTTGTAGGCCATATATACATGTAAAACACCTACACATAATGCATGCTGTGCATGTTTTCCTGTGGGATTATGCACATCCCAGTAACATGAGTAGATGCCTCAAACACATGCAATACACAGAGCATCCCAAACAATTGTGGTACACTGTAGTGGACATTGTATAGGCAGAGTCAATACACATGCCCACAGCATATACCACTTTGTCATACGCAGTACATGTTCATATGATACACATGGCGTATTTAGACACCTGCTGTAAGGTCAGACTCCAATATCTTAAATGTCATCCACACAGCACACATACTATACCTGAGGGGTAGAGGCCTATAATGGGGTGGTGCAACACTCTTCAACACACAACACATTCATGTTAGGCAATGCTCCCTATTGAACACCTTACATACCCATGTAACAACTGCCTGTGACATAGTTAATGTAGCCCCAGTGCTGCAGTTCAGGTACAGCAAGATAGCTGCCAGTGTGGCACACATTAGTGGCCTTGAGTGACCACATGATGCTGACTGATGATGGCATATGGTACTACACTACATCCAGTTACAGTAACTACAGTACTACACATAGCATTCATTGCTATACACCTGAAGATTGTGTGCATCCAGTCATGGTATGTATACCTGTGAGTGATGATTCTCAGGACATTGGAAAGCATTCAATACTTGCACAGCAGTGTTATGTCCATGTACACATTCTGTTCCAGGGTGAGGCCAATCACTGAACATCACACATGCATCAAAGACATGTATACTGTTATTAACAAGGACTCCCTACACTCGCACTGCATGCTGTTGAGCGACACACATCCTGTATGCTGACACATGTGATAGGACTCTTTGTCTTCTGATACTGTACTCCACCATCAACCACTAATTAGTATGTTCTGGATTGCTGTTGGTATGTGCGTCTGTGTGTGTGTGTGTGTGTGTGTGTGTGTGTGTGTGTGTGTGTGTGTGTGTGTGTGTGTGTCTGCTTTAGTGAGTAGTGTATGTGTGTTCATGTGTTCATGTGTGCATGTGTGCATGTGTGAATGTGTGAATGTGTGCATGTGTGCATGTGTTCACATGTTCATGTGTACATGTGTTCATGTGTGCATGTGTGCTAACATCATGTACAGATTGTAAAGTGTGTTTCCTGTCTTCCTCTCACAGGTGCTGAGGTTGGGTTGGTTGAGTGCAGCAGGGAACCTGAAGTCACTGCCACAAATAGTGGAAATGATGATACATGTGTTGTGGCACAGGCATTTTTGACAGGGTCTGTTGTTGGGCCGCCATTTGACAGTACACAGCTTTCCACCCCATCTATGCACACATTCATACTGCCAATACATCCCTCATCACCAATGGCCTTAGCTGAGGGACAGCATACAGTAGGCATTGACCAGGATAGTGTGGTATCGGTGGCACATGCATCCCCTCACAGCAGCCATACCCGCATTCTTGGAACGGTACCACATAGGCAGATGTCCAGGGGTTCTCGTGGGAGCACTGCTGGTTGTAATGCCCCTGGCAGACATGCCCCTATAGGTCTTACAACCTCAGGTATGTTCCAGGCTGTAATGCAGCCACAGGCATGTATGGAACAGTACACCAGACAGGGACTAAGGGCGCAGAGGGACCATAACACCGCTATCAATGACAGTATCCGTGACCTTGCCGGTGCCATCCGTAATTACACTGAGGTCATTGATAGACGTTGGGGGGAGACATAAGATGTCCTCCACAATGTAATGTCCATGTGCCAGGACAGTGTGAGACGGTTGAGATGTCGATGTGGATGTATGCCAGCAACATCATCGGCTGTCAGTCATCACGGATGACCCACAAGTCACAGCCGCTCCTGTAGTGGCAGTACCAGCCCCAGCAATGTTGGGGCTGGGCTGTCAATAGACTGTCCTAAAAGACCACGTGCACGTGGCTCTGGACAGTCTCAGCGGGGACATGGGTCCAGTCGATATACCTCTGCCTCTGATGATAGTACCCAGTCTGGCTTAGTACACGATACTGTCCGTAGCAGCCCTGCCAGGCACAGGTACTGTGTCCGTGGCCAGAGACGGTGATCTGTACAGCCTGGCAGGTACAGTCTGTGGCTGTCCCACAACCTCCCGTATATGGCAGCCCCATGGTGAAACTGTGTGCATGCAGACACACACACATAAGACAAACACCTAGGGCTAACACATACACACACACTTTACATCAACATTGGCCCATGCTGTACTGTTGCCCCCCCCCCCCACACACACACACACACACACATACTTGTTGCTTGGATGGGTCAATGTCAGGGTCTGGCAAACCAACAACACACCCTGTGCATATGATGAAACTGTGCCACCTCCTGTCATCTGTAACATTGATGCAGGAACAGGCTAGCATGGTGCTGATGCACAGGGTGACTTTACAGCAGTGTAGCAACGTTAGCATGTAGTCAACAGTAAAGTGTAATGATATCCTTGTAAGTATATCTGAGCAGGCATGATGCATTAAAGCTATGATTGTCAATGTAGTATTGTTTACACCACTGTTAATTCCAACAATGTATTGTCTGCCCATGTGCCACTTGGCTGATGTGTGTTAGGTTTGGCAGCATGTGTTAGTAAGTGGACAGTACGTGTGTGATGTGCGCAGTACAGATTTTCAGGTGTGAATTTGTGAACACAGTGGAGGTGCACTGTCTGCATTTACGTGCATAGTGGACACATGGGAAGGGTGGCATGCCCTGTATTACACAGTGTTAAAATCTCATAGTTTCTATTGGTGGCCAGTATGCATTTTACTACACATATGTTTTAACTTAGGTACACATGTGTGTATGACATGGTTTGACACTATGCTGTGTGTGATACTGGTACTATCTGTCATTGGTTTGCATTGTGGTAGTATACACAACCTCAACAGCCTGACTATAACCAATCATTAGATGATGTCTTGACAACTGACACACAGATGTAGGAAGCTCAGTAACATTTGGATCCCTCCGGTACTATACTATACCAGTAACCAGTGGTATTGACTGCCACCCGTTCCTGGGACCAATCCTGTTTGACATATAGCCCTCTTAGGTACAAGCAAACACACTAGGGATATGTCCGTCCACATCTGGAAATGCATAGAGTGGCCTACAATGCATTCTCCAGATGAAACACTTATCCTCCGCAAGGGTATCATACAGACAGATACCTGTTGTCCAACCCATGTTGTAAAGCTTTAAGCCAACTATTGCATAGTCATCCACATTTACTAAACATAGTATCCCAACAGTTCCACATAGGTAGTAGCCCCCAACATGTAAAATGGGTACTGATGTATACATACAGCCAAGTGTTATGTCATCTGTCCTTTGGTATTCACATTTCCAAAGGTATTCTGATGTCCCTCGGTGTATCACATAAGAAATAAGGGGTCTATATGCATATCCACAAAGGTTGTTGTACATCTATAATGAATGTCCATTATTGACAGACTGTGTTGTCTTTGAACATGTCTGACATATACCCCAGGCATGAACCCTCACTCACACTATTCTATACACAGATACCTGAAGTGTGCAATGCACATACTGTTGTTATACTGATATGTCATACAGTACTAAAAGCAAAACCCACAACACATTGACCAACAGTGTCACACACACACACACTCAGCAATTGTAGGATTCAAGCCCCTACCTAACTATATTATGATACCAGAAAAGTACACATTCACACGACACGCTATATGCTTTATTGGGAGTTTTTATTTCCACTGCTATATTTGTAGGCTACTGACATCATTAGACTTGCCAAAGATGAATATACCAATTTTAAGGCATTTTCCTAGTCTTCAAAAAGGGCACTCCTCTCAAAGGAAACCACACAGAAACACACACACTCAGCAAGTGCAGGATTCAAACCCCTACCTAATTATGTTTTGATACTAGAGCGATACGCATTAACATGATGCGCTACATGCTTTACTGGGAGCTGTTATTTCCACTTATATATTCATAGGATGCTGACATCATCAGACTTGCCAAAGATGAATATACCACTTTTAAGGCATTTTCCTAGTCTCCAAAAAGAGCATTGCTCTCAAAGGAAATCACACCCCCCTCCCACACACTCAGCAATTGCAGGATTCAAACCCCTACATAATTATGTTATGATACTAGAAAAGTACGCATTAACACGACGTGCTATATGCTTTTTTGGGAGTTACTATTTCCACTTATATATTTGTAGGATGCTGACATCATCAGACTTGCCACAGATGAATATACCACTTTTAAGGCGTATTCCTAGTCTCCAAAAAGGGCACCCCTCTCAATGGAAATCACACACCCTCCCTCAGCAATTGCAGGATTCCAACCGCTACCTAACTATGTTATGATACTAGAGAAATACGTATTAACACAACGTGCTATATGCTTTACTGGGGTTTGTTATTTCCACTTATATATTTGTAGGATGCTGACATCATCAGATTTGCCACAGATGAATATACCACTTTTAAGGCGTTTTCCTAGTCTCCAAAAAAGGCACTTTTCTCAAAGAAAATCCCACAGAAACACACATCCCCACTCAGCAATTGCAGGATTCAAACCCCTACTTAACTTTGTTATGATACTAGAGAAGTACACATTAACACAATGCGCTATAGGCTTTATTGGAAGTTGTCATTTCCACTTATATATTTGTAGGCTACTGACATTATCAGACCTGCCATAGATGAATATACCACTTTTAAGGCATTTTCCTACTCTCCAAAAAGGGCACTCCTCTCAAAGGAAATCACACAGAAACACACACTCAGCAATTACAGGATTCAAACTCCTACCTAATTTTGTTATGATACTAGAGAAGTACGCACTAACACGGTGCACTAGATGCTTTACTGAGAGCTGCCCTTTCCACTTATATATTTGTAGGCTGCTGACATCATCAGACTTGCCAAAAATGAATATACCACTTTTAAGTTGTTTTCCTAATCTCCAAAAAGGGCACTCCTCTCAAAGGAAATCACATACAAACATACACCCCCCCCCCATACACACACACACAAACACACACAGCAATTGCAGGATTTAAACGCCTATCTAACTATGTTATGATACTGGAGAAATACACATTAACATGACATGCTATATGCTTTACTGGGAGTTTTCATTTCTCCTGCTATACTTGTGGGATGCTGACATCATCAGACTTGACATGGTAATGTGTGTGTACTTTGTTTTATGCAATCCCAGGACTGAGTCATGGGGGACAACAGGTGTTACCAGCTTGAACAAGACTCCACAATTCTTACCTTGTGTGATCTATCTGTGGCCCAGTTGCCAATCCATCAGATGACAATACATATTTATGCACAGGTTGTTGATTTTGTGGATACGACATGTGTCTGGGATGTTGGAAAAGGGCTATTCAAAGTGTATGTGGGACATGTGTAGCTCATTTCATTGATGTATGTCCTGGGTGACTGCCTTGCAAACAGTCTAGCAGGTTTGGGAACCATGATCTGCCCATGACCAAACCAAAGTTGGTAGGGTTGTGTGTTTGTAGGCTTCCAATAGCTCTGTTTATGACTTCAATCATGATGGACTCCATGGTCTTGCAGATCAGACTTCATAGTCTTATAAGACTATAGTTCCCATAGTCTGTTGTGCACCAACACTTGTGGAGTGTGCCAGATGTTGCTGTAACCCATTCAACAGTTTCATATCCTGTAGAGGGGTGAGGCTCAACAGACTGTTCAGGTGCAGGGTCTGTTTGTTCTGCAGTTCACTTATGACACATATAGGGAAACAATGTAATCCAACTGATGCCATGTTTTCGGCTTTGGGAGGAGCTGTTTACCCATTCTGCATGTGATATCTCCTGGTATGATGATAGGGCCTTTTGTCAGTGGGAGGTGGGTATGTATGTATGGGCCTGTCTGAAAGGATGTTGGCATTGTCAGTCATTTACACTTGGCCCTGACTCAGGACATATATGAGTGAACATTGCTATTTATGACATAGCTGAAGGAAGTGTCATGGTTCTGTATGGACTCCTTCGCAGATAATTTTTTCATAACCTTGATAATATCCCTTCTTACTTTCTTGGCATTGCTGCTGAAAGTCTTGCCTACCCCCTTAGCATCTTAATTAACCGCTCCCTACAAGAAGGCACAGTTCCCCAAATTTGGAAACAAGCATTTATTATACCATTACACAAAGGTGGTAACAATAACAGCATTACTAATTTCCGTCCCATAGCCATCCTGTCCCCCATTTCAAAAATCCTTGAAAAATGTGTGCAACTCCAACTCCTTCCTCATCTCCTAGACAACAATCTTATTACCCCCACACAACACGGTTTCAGACCTAATCATAGCACCATGACTGCCCTTCTCTCCTTCCTTGAAATCGTCAATAAAGCCCGCGACACTGGACAAATCGTTTCCACCTTACTCCTTGATCTTTCCAAAGCCTTCGATACTATCTCTCACAGCCTGCTCTTAACTAAACTCTCCAAACTCAACCTATCCTCCTCCTCTCTGAACTGGTTCTCTAGCTATCTATCCAACAGAAATCAAGCTGTAAAATGGAAAAAAGCAACTTCCTCCTTCCTAAGTACCCCTACCGGAGTTCCACAAGGCTCCATACTGGGTCCTCTTCTCTTCAATATCTTTATTAACGACTTCCACAAATCTATCCCTTTCTCTAGCATCATCCAATATGCAGACGATTCTACTATCATCTGCTCTGCCTCTTCTATCTCCACACTACAAAATCTTACTCAAGACGCCTTCTCTTCCACAGAGCAATGGATGCTAAGCAATCATCTAGCTCTCAATGCCACCAAGACCAAATTAATGTTATTTACTCCCTCCAAACTCACTCCTCCCAACATGAACTCATTCTTAGTTACTAGTCAAAATAACTCGCCTCTCGAAATAGTGTCAGAGACCAAACTACTTGGGGTCCACATTGACAACCAACTAAAATTTAATTCCCACCTACAAAAAAACATCAAAAAAACACATCAAAAACTTGGCATGCTGTATAGACAAAATGCGTACCTCACATCCACCACTAAAATCACTCTAGCTACTTCCTTCCTTATCCCCTCCCTTCTCTATGGTGCCCCACTACTTACTAATCTTCAGCCCTTGTTAAAAAAACAGCTCACCTCTTGCTATAACAAAATTGCTAAATTTGCCACCGCTCATAGGTCTTCCACTCACCACTGTCTCTCCCTCCATAAACTAAAATGGTTAGAACTTCCCAACTATCTTACTTACACTCAACTAACTCTAGCCCACAAGCTTATTCTAAACCCCTCCAACTGTCCCCCCCTTTCCTCTACCCTTAAAATGCACCTACCAAACAGAGTTCTAAGGTCTAATAATCAAAATCTACTAGAAGTGCACAAACCTACTCACCCCCCAGGCAAAAACCTTCTTTTCTTCAGCCTTGCTCGCCTCTGGAACTCTCTACCACCAAACATCCGCATTACCTCTAACCACTCTACCTTCAAGAAGTCACTTTTCTTACACCTAGCATCTCAATGGGAATGCTCTTGCACCCACCCCACATAACCAACTCTATTAAATGCCCTGTAATACCATAACCTACTTTATTCATCTACTATGTTTGTTCATTAATCTGCATTTATGTTTTACTTTTGTTCCTTTGATAGCATGTACCAAGGCTGTTACTGTCAAATGTTAATGTACATTTATGTTTTTTGCTTATGTTCTTTTACTAGCATGTATCTAGATATTACTGTCAAATGTCAATGTACATTTATTTCTTTTTTGGAGCTTTTCTCCCTGGGACTCCATTGAAAATGGGTTCTTCAAGGCCCAATGGACTATCCTGGTAAACCAACTGCAATAAATAAAATAAATAAATAAATATAATGTTTGGAATGCACATTGTTTATTGGTGATACTTTTCATCTTCTTTGCTTTTCTACTTTGTATGAACAACCTACGTATCTGTAGTACATATTTGATTAAGGCAGGGTTACAATATATTATATATATGTATCTGTTTTCGTATAACTGTGTGCACACGGCAGGATTGGTGAATAGTGAGAGGTTCCTGGGTTAACACATGCAACTGCCAGATATGTGTGACCCACTGCTGTACTCAGACATAGCCTAAGTGTGTGAGCATGCCCAGTGTGACCTTTCAGCATGTTGCTGTCTGAGGTTCACTACATTTGTTGACGTGTGTGAACACACCCAATATTAAAATTTATACTATATGTGTGTTGACAATCAAGTTGTATTTTTACTGCAGGCTCACCTTTGTGTCATAAATCTACAGGGATTATGCTGTGCCTGCAGGGTTTCCATGAGACACTTTGCATAGACTTATCAACATTTCTTCATACAGGCTGACCAGCGAAATACTGTCATGGTTTAGTGGTTCAGTATTGTGACTATAGTGCACGGTATCCTGGGTTTGAGGACTGTCACTGCATTTATTTTTCATACTGGGCAAACCAGACTGCTTAAGGACCAGTAAAGCAAATATGAGCATGTTTACCTGCTTTTGCCCAACTTTGTCCGAACTTGCTCAGCGTTAACCAACATTGCTGAATGTTGCCCAATATTGCTCAACATTGCCCAAAGTTGTGCTAGTTAGTGTGTGCAATTTTGTTTACATATACTAAATGGTGGTAATAGCTGTTTAGCACTGCTTTATATTGCTTAAAACATGGCAATCATGCCTCAGGTGGTGCATCATGCCTCAGGTGGTGCTGCAGGGCGGCCTATGTTGGATGAACATAGTACACTCTCTATACATGGTTGTAAACAGGTAGTGTCAAGTTAGGCATCCCTTTTACTATATGTGCGAGTCAGAGAGAGGTATCATTTCCAGGGTTCCTACTGAGCCAGTGTATGTGCTATGCGTTGCCTCTCTGCCAAGGCCAAGGCATACTGGGCATACCTCCTTCTGCCTACTGGGGCAGGCTCAGGTTGTTCCTCCTCCGAGTCACGGTCCACCTGTGATGGCCTTGGCAATGGTGGGGGGCTGTTTGGCCCGGCCCTATGCTGCTCCTGCTGCAGCTGTTTTCACAGGATCATATTATGTAGCATAGCACATACCATAACAATTTGGGTACATGTAGTTGGTGAGTACTGCAAGGCTCCACCAGATGTGTCCAGGCACTGGAGCCGTGACTTGAGCAGCCCAAACACACGCTCGATTACATTTCGTGTTTGTGTGAGTGCCTCATTATGGTGTTCCTGTTAGGGTGTGTGTGCATTTCTGATGGGTGTCATCAGCCATGGCTCCAGTGCATATCCAGCATCCCCCACTAGGTGACCATAAGTGATGTCCCCATTGGCAAATGTCTGGTACAGCTGCGTCAAATGCCAGATATGGTAATTGTGGTAGCTTTCAGGGCAGCCAGCACACACATTCAGTACTATGCCCTGGGCATCACACATGAACTGGCAGTTGATGGAGGGGAAGCCTTTACGGTTAAAGTAGGCCCTACCCCACTCACCAGCTGGTGCTTTGATGCATATGTGCGTGCAGTCTATTGCACCCACTACCTCAGGGTATTCCGGTATTTGCTGGAAAAGACGCATATTGCTGGCCAATACCTCATGGGAATTGGGGAAATATACATGATCACCGACATGTGCTGACATCGCAACCAGGAACTGGTGCAGTACCCTGGATGCTGATGCCTGTGAAATCCCCATCATATCACCAGTTAGTCTCTGGAAGGTACCTGTTGCTAGTATTCTTAGGCCAACACATACCTTGGTTTCCACTGGGATGGGTTCCTTTCTGTTGGTTCTGTGTGTGAGGTGTGGCCTGCACAGCTCAACAATTTGCTGCAGGAGGTCTCTGTCCTCTCTATAGCGCTCCACTATCTCCAGCTCATGTAGCCCCTGGTAGGTTACGCTGAGCCTGTACACTCTTCTCCATCTCCTCACTGTGGGTTGCTCAGCAGCATTTGCATTGTCACCACCCTCAGCATGTTGCATATGTTGCCTTATAACAGCAATGGCAGCCCCTAACACATTTTTATCTCCATAAAGCTTTTACGTTTTCACTTCTCTTAGTATACTGCAGTGTTGCAGTGTCTCTGAGAAAAACATGGTGGAATGTTGTTTGCAGAGTTTTAAGTGCTGGGGTGGGCTAGTGTACTGCCTGTGTAACTGGCTGATTCTGATTGTTTTCACCTGCTTGTTCTGTTAGTTCTCCTCGGTTAACTTCCTACTATTTGCTGTGCTTCCTTTTCCCTTTCTGTTTCCACAGGGGGCAGTGGCATGAAAACACGCGCACACCAGCTCACACGTGTGCACACATACTTACACGGGCTTACATGGGTTTCCACAACTTAACACTTACGTACTCCTGCTTAAACACACGCACACAGGCGCAAACGCACCTACACAGATTTCAACAACCTTACACATGCTTACTCCAGCTTAAACACGTGCACACAGTCTTACTCGGATGTACAGGTGTGCACCCAAGTGCAAACACGTTGCAGGCACTTTTACAAGAAACTTTAGTGATATCCACGGCATACACCTTCAATTTCTTGCCTTTAACTAGGATACCTGTTGACACGCCTCTTCCAGTGATGAGTAACTGACAGTAAACACATGCCATTCTGCTCCAATGAGCTTATATTCTTTCATACATACCCCCCTCATGATGTCTACTCTGATACTCCCCTTATCCTACTCTTAAACTCCACAGACCTGGCTCATATGCCATGTAAAATTGGGATTCACTATCCTTACCTTCATTTGCATAGGATTGCCTACTAATGCTTGGTTACATCTCTTAGACCAAGCTTCCCCCCTTAGCAACCTCTACTCAGTAGCCATGTTGTCTTCAGCCTGCCATTCACTTGCATGGCAGATTAATATTATGAATTAAATCCCTATTTGTGGCTTTTATTTTTTGTTTTTTCTGGTTTTTAGTGCGCCAAGCGTTTGCACGGTGCTGCACTATGATTAAACATCGGAGATCAAGGAAAACATTTTTTTTTTCTTTTGCAACACATATAAATGCCAATGGCCATATATTTGGCCATTGGCATGCTTCCTCAACTGGATGCATCCTTTATTTGGAGCTGTCATGGCTCTGTTTTGCTATTTGCAGAACGGTACTCAGTTGCCGACCGAGTACATTTCTGCAAATAACACTACTCTTGCTCGGACAGGTTAGTGTTTCCTGGATCACAAATTTACCTCATTTGCATAGCTTTCAGCTACAAATGAGGTAATTTTTATAATTCAACCCTGTCTGTGCAAGAGTCGTTTTAGGAGCCCTCTTGCACTCCTCTGCTGGCTGTTCCTGGATCGCTCGGCAGACATGTTGGCTGCATGGAGTCTTACTCTACTCTTAGACTCCGTGCAAACCTTCGTGAATTCGGCCCTGTATTTCTAAACATTTTGGAGAACAGTCTTCCATACTTGAAAATTAATTAAATAGCAGTAGTAACAATATTCGTATTGCAACATATAAATTTAATAATGGTTCCTAAATTGTGAAAACAAAATTTCACTCTATCCCATCTGTTAATGCAAAGAACTGAAGATTTGGTCAGTATTGATACTTTATTTATTTTATTTATTTATTGGCATTTGTTTACCAGAAAAGTCTTACTTCAAAATTGTATGTTTTCAGCAGGGGCCTGGGGAGAAAAGCTCCCCAAATAAAAGAACAGAAAATACAGAGCCAATTTGAAAGTTTACTGACCTGTACACCCTAAAAAGAAAGTTATTGAGTTACATCTCATCAATCCTCCAAAATGAATGCTAACATGAGCCCTACTGGAGAGCAAGCCCATGTTTCACACCAGTTTCAGAGGTTTGCTAGGTTAAGATTTGATGATTTCTTGTTGGCAATTGTGGGCTGACAAACCAAAAGCATGCCACACTTAAGAATTTAATGTTGCCTGTGATATGGCACAGCATTATGTTAACTACATTGAGATCTACAATGATAGTCTTTGACATGCAGCTTCTACTGACTTCTTCATCCAGAATAGCTGGGAGAAAAACAGCAGGATTTGCAGACTGAGCATGAAATAATGATAATGCAGTATGTGTACAGAAGATGTAGTCTGGTGTCTACTAGTGCCATGTTTTTAGACTGTTCTCCTATTGTTCTTCTGATCTAGTTATCTGGAGTAAAATGCAAAGCTGACATGAGTTCTAGGAGAAAGTTCTGACTAATGTTACTCAAATAGCTACAAGTTTTAATTATTGTTTTCCCTCCTCTGACATATTGACTACATACATTGTCTGCACTTGTAATCTTGGCAGTAGAACTTCTGAACACATTGCTCACTCCATGTAGTTTAAAATCAGGCTATGTGTGACTATAGATGAACTGACATTACTTCTGATAGTACTCGTTCTACAGTAAAGGTGCAATCAAGAATGTCCAAGTAAGGTAGTGTCCTATGTTAGGCTAGAAATGAGTGTTGTTTAAATAGAAATTAGAATGTTGTGGCTGGATTGACACAAGAGATTATTAAAATTAGGAGTGGAAGCAGAATACAGAGATCAGTGCAGTAGCTAGGGTGGGGATAAGAACAGCTGCCCCTAGCACAAGCTGTTATGAGGCAATATTGGCACTGTAGAAGTGTTGCCAATTGGTGTCTGCAGTTTAGAGGTCTAATTAAGTCACTGAGTGGATGAGCACTGGAGCAGTATCAGAAGTCTAAGCAACTATGACTCAAATCATGGTAGTTTAAATGATTTGCAGCATTTGTGCATGTATTAGGAGCTATAGGAAACAGCCAAGGTAGCTCTTTGTGACAGTTTCTAAAACAAATTTTAGAAAACAAAAGAACTACTGTCATGTAAAAACAAAATAGATCCTTGCTCAACACAGCATGTCTGTTTTTTTTGTTGTTGTTGGTATCCAACCCTAAAGGATAATTTTGGTCCTCAATTCTGGTATGGGGACACCAGATAAGGGATTGTGCATTTCATCAATTTACTTAGATACAGCTATGGCAGAAATTACCCTTCTTCAAGTGGTAGTGGTATGGAATACACACACACACACACACACACACACACACACACACACACACACACACACACATACATACATTGTGAATTCATGGAATAATACTCTTGAAGACATCATTCTTTGAAACTCCTAGCTATGCTGGGTTGAACTTTGAAATTAAACTGGGATTCATGATCACCTAACATGTCACACTATGGACGTTTGTGTGATAAGCATAAACAAACAGGGTCTGTGAGATTCAGCAAACATTATAACATAATGTGACTGGCTAGAAAACAGGGGTTAGAAGAGATATGTGCTAATGACTGTATAATGAGCCATGCTGTATGTTACTGAATTAAAAAAAAAACATGAAGAAGTGATTCAGAAATAAATATGCAGACACATTGTACCTGTGTTAGCAATGAATTCAGTCATATGCTCACATTCAGTCAGTGAAAAACTTTAAACTATGTTATGGGTTGCTGCAGCCATTGCAAACTTGCATCTGCAAGAGGTTGTTATAGAAGCTGTTGCCACTCATGGTGCCAGATGTCCCACCCAAAGGTATAGGGTCTTCTGATCTCACTTAACTTTTCATGGCCTCCATGAAATAGACATAAAGAACCATTATGTTATGGACAGGGATACCATGCAACAAATAGTGGACATGTATCACCCTTGTCTTAAGCCCCAATGGAATCATGGAGAAATCATCCCAGTGGATGCTAAGGCATGTGTAGCTTTACATATTTTCGATAAAAGGTCCTTTCAGTAACCTACATGGATACAGTGGGGGGTTTCACAAGCTTCTACCTTCCAGAATATTCCACCAGTTCCTTGATGCTAAACTGGAGCATGTAGAGGAGCATATGTGGTTTCCACATACTTAAGAGGTTAGAACTAATGCTATACAAGCCTCCTATACTATACCCCATTTCCCTGAGATAGTGGCGGCAGTAGACTAAATCCTCCGGGAAATAAAGGCCCCAACTGCTGAACTGAGAAGGAGGTACATGGACTGTAAAGGGTATTACTCAGTCAACTGCCAGGTGGTCTGTAATACACAAGGTATAACCACCAAGACAATTTCCATGATTCACACATATGGCACTCCTGTGACCCATACCAAAGGTTTTCAAGGGGTGACTATACACAGGGGACATCTAGTGGGTTGTGCTGGATATGTCATAGAACCTTGGTGCATGACACCAATGAGAAATCCACACAACCCCTAAAAGCAAGGTTACAACCATGCCCATGCACCTACTAGAAACATTGCAGAGCATGTGTTTGGACTGCTCAGGTAATGGTTCCACAGCCTGGATATTTCTAGTGGTGACAAGACACTCTTTACTATCTTTAGGTCAGGTGACAGGCAAACATTCCTGAACAAATATTACAATACCTAAACAGATTAAGCAAATATTAAAAAATATGATGTATTCCAAGTGAAATCAGACCACACAGACATATATGAGCTCAGCAGATACAGACAGTAACAATGATGGAGAGATACAAAACAGACTGTGCTTACCCATGCATTGCTTAGCCACTATATGACTCATACATAAGCAACTCAAATCAGACACTCTTACAGAGACCAGATCACTCTCATAATCATTTGCACAGGAGCTCTCCACAGAAAAAGTAAGACTAGCACTAAGGAAAATGAAGTCAGGGAACGCACCAAGCTTAGATGAGGTCACATCAAATATGATAAAGATTCTGGGTGAGATAGGGAAGAAATGGCTCTTAAGGGTACTCTAGCAGTGTGGAGAGTAAGGTGTATTCTAGATGACTGTAGAATAAGCATACTACTGCCAGTGCTCATGAACAAAGGGGCATCCACAACTGTGGGCATTACAGAGGTATCAAGCACCTGTGAAAAGTTCTGGAGAGGGTGATTGATAGACAAATTTGCACAGTAGTCGAAAGTAAGATGGGATGTGAGCAGTTAAATTCAGTTCAGGATAAAACACAACTGATCTGATATTTATAGTGAGAGAGTTGAGAAAAAGTTAAAGATGAGGAGATGAGGAAAGAATTTGACTGGGCATTGGAGAACGCATATGACAAGGTCTCAAGAAAGCTGATTTCAGCTGTCTTGCAGTTGTTCAAGGTCTCAGAAACATTTATAGAATTAGTGCAAGCTATGTACAAGGACCCAATAACTCAAGTATGAACAGTGTTTGTTCTAACAAAGGGATTCTCAGTGGCAGTGCGTGTGCAACAGGATTCAGCTCTGAGCCCACTGCTGTTCATCCTGGTGATGGACTACATTAGCAAACAGGCTGGGGGGGACAGATCAACAAGGTTGCTGTATGCAGATGATATGGCATTACAGGCAGATTCTGAGAAAAACTTCACCAAAGGATAGGGGAATAGAATGCAAAAGTGAAGGCACGTGGAATGAAACAAAGTACAGATAAGATATTGCAATGGTAGCAAATGGTGGAATTCAAAATAAACTGAGAATTGAGATAGAAAGTAAGATGGTGGAACAGATTAACAGCTTCAAGTATCTGAGAGGGATGGTTGAGGAGCAACGAAGGCTCTGTCAGGAGGTCAATGCTAGAATCAAAGGGCTGCAGCCAACTGGCACAGAGTGCCAGATGTTGTATATGACAGAGTATGTAAAAGAAGCTGTAAGGTAAGATGTACAAAACAGTGATGTGTCCAGTGCTACTGTATGGCATGAAAAACTTGGCAGTAAAGGCACAGCAGTTGAGTAAGTTAGAGGTGATGGAGTTGAAGTGCCTGAGACAGGTGGTAGGATGCACACTAGAGGACAGATCAAGAAATGAGGACATAAGAGAAGCCAGTGTAGCTCCAAATTGCATAAAAGGTCAAAGAAAACAGATGACTGTAGTTCAGGCACATGTGAAGAAAAGCAGAAGACAATCTAGTGAATAAGATTTGGAAGACACAGGAGGAAGGCAAGAGGAAACAAGGGCATCTAACATAGAGACTGAAGCATAGAGATGGGTGGATTGTTTGAGAGAATACCTGCAACAGTCAGGCTTGAGTGGTGAAGAAGGCAAGATAGTGACATTGAATAGAGAGAGATGGTGACAGTTGACATGACACCCGGACTCCATGTAGAAAATGAAAAAAGGGGATAATGATTGTGACACACCTCTTTGGGCCATTAATCAAGGAGCCTGAATCGTCACCACTGACACTGGAAAGGGACATTCACTTGAAATGAAAATAGATGCACACAGTATTTCCAGGTGCAGCTCTCTGCATCAAGCACAATTTCCCTTAAGAGCACACAGGGAACACACTCAGCCCGGGGTCTGGGTTTCTCTCTCTCTCTCTCTCTCTCCAGGTCCACAGCAAGACTTCACACTGGCACAGCTGTAGGACTGAGTCCTCACCTGAGTGTCCAAGCCAAGATCTTCAGCATTCTCTCTGTGAAATCACTGCTTCCTGTCCCTGCTCCAAACAGCTGACACACACACACTCCTTGAGATTTGATTTTCACACACACACACACACACACACACACACACACACACACACACACACGGGAAAGGCTGGCACAGATTTACTAGCTATGCCCCCTTCTGCCCAGACTATATGGTAGTTGCTGCCACCAGACACTCCAAAGCCAGCTACTCTAAGGCTCTTACAAGGGTATCCAATTTTAATGAGTGAAATTAATATTAATACAAATGGTAGTGTTTTGACCAGTGCAGTAAGGATTTCAGGAGTGGCCACAGAGTCACCAAATAGATATAAGTACTCTTAAAGGTTAACATATTCATTAAATGACCAGCGACAATGAAAAGTTTAAAACTATTTAATAATATGTAATAAAAGAACATGAAAATTTGGAATATCTGTTTACAATAAACACCAGAGTTTCAATCACAGGAAATATTAAAATAACACAGCTGAATAGATTCACACAGATACAGAAAAACAGTACTCAACTAATCTCACTATACTTTCCTGATGGATCTAAAGAATTACTATTCCCTGGTCACTTACTACAGTAAGACAAGATGATGTAGGTGAGGGGACATTCTTTGTCAGTTTCCTAATACAGAGTGCCTGAGACTTCTCTCTCATGTAGTATTAAAACATCATTTCAGTCTGGATTACAGAATGACATCACATACATCTGGTCATCTGACTTCTGGTTCCCATAGTATCCTCATTACTAGAAACTGTCAGGATTTAGGACATATGTGTCAATAATACACACACATTGGGCTTTGGTAAGATCTGTTGTAGTTTCTGCAAGTCATAAAACAATAAATGTTTCTACTCTTCCTACAGGAGCTAATAAACCATTCTCTGGCAGATACATTTTGTCTCTGGTTGCAGTCAGAACTGTAAGATACAATCTTTATGGCCTAAATTAAGTAATTTAATTTCTTGCTATTTTTCAAAGTTAGCTGGATAGAGATTAACCACTTCTCTTCCAGTAACCTATTTACAGCAGTACAGTCTGATATTAATGTAATTTTATTTTTTGACCAGCAGGACACACTGTTGATACATTTTTAATGTAAACAACTTTACAAATACATTTTCAACACAAGCATCTGTACAAGTCAGTTTGATATTGTCACAATGATTATGATGATGAGGATGATGGTGGTAAGCAAACTTTCTTATGCTACTACTGCTACTACAACAACTCTTAAGCAAAGATACATTTAAGATGATGATGTATTTCCAGAAAAACTAGAGTTTACTTACCTATGCATTGCTTGGCCAGTCTGTGTATCACACATAGAAAAGGGAAGGGTGCAGTTATCATCATTTGCATGATGTGTGTGTGTGTGTGTGTGTGTGTGTGTGTGTGTGTGTGTGTGTGTGTGTGTGTGTGTGTGTGTGTGTGTGTGTGTGTGTGTGTGTGTTTGTGTGCATGTGTGTGTGTGTGTGTGTGATGGTCAGTGTGGGTTTATGCGTGTATGTGTTGGGACACAGCTTCAGCATGTGTACTACCTGAATGTGAATAGTGTCTGCTGGATGAGCTGTTGTCCAATCACATTGAAGGCTGTTGGCTAACATCTGAGAATTTACCAATTGACTGGCCTTGTGAATGTCAGCCCATCCTCAAGAGATGACTCAGAAGAGACACTACTTGGTCTATTATGTCATTAATCCCATCCAAGGAGTCACAAACATGGTTCATGCAGCCCAATACATCTGCAAGCATAACATGCAGTAGTCTCACAAAATCTTCTGTGGTTCTGGTGAAATTCACCTGTGCATTCAAGATGACCCTGCACATATGTTGGATGGCAGCTTCTGGCACATCAACCATAGTGGAAGGGCAACAAGCATATCTTCTCTGAGCACCTCTAATGACCCCCCCCATATGTCACCTTCTGCGACCATGGCTATAAGGAAATTCACACATGTCTTTACCTTGAGTGAGGCCACCACACTACCCTGATCAAATGTGTTTCCATCAAGCTGTCCAAGAGGGGTTGTGGAGGGCAGACTCCCTGTGTCTCACATACCAACCACCCCATCTGCAGCCCCAGACTGTGCCTGCTAATCCCTGCACCATTATCTGATGATAAGTTTCACCAACATCAGGCAGAGGTAGTTCCACAGTTCTGATGCCAGGCAATGTTTCATCTATGACTACACCAAAAAAGTAACAATAAATATACCGACTGTCCTTATGCCTAAATGGCACAACAACACATGCAAGTGTTATAATATGAATTACCAATGCACATAACTAATACATTTAAGCATGGCCACATCAGGTGCATGTGGTCATTGCACATCAATACCAGATGTACCTAGATGCAGCAATAGGTGATACAGATGTGATAATTATTCCAATAAGTACCAAATGCAACTGGTGTATATAATAACATTGGAATGACATACCTGGGCCATCACTAGTGGAAATGGGGCCTGTCCATCTCTGTCCAAGCATCCAGCACCTCACTGTGGAACTCTGAGGAGCTAACTTCACCCCTGAGTGATATTCATCTGTCTCTATAAGTGGTGGTGTGGTAGATGATCCATCACCTGTCACTCCCTGCTCTCATGTATTTTGCTCTGACCTTGGATCAGTGTATCACAGTGGCTTTATATCAGATCATTTTGTATTTACCACCATGACCACTGACAGCAATCACAGCCTCAGCCACCTGCCAACAGATATGGTCATAGAAGGGCTTGTTGGAGCTTTGATATTAAAAAGCCATCCAGCATGGAGATAGATGGACTATACTATCACATTAGGTTTCTATGAGGATGTGCCTTTAGCAATCTTAAAAGCCATATCCCTTTTGGTAATGGAATAAAAAAGCAAATATCATAACAAGTTACTACACTGATATTATACCAAATGTAGCAATTAATGCATGGTATACCTATATGCCCTCAGTTAATGGCTTACCCAAGTACAAACCTGAAAAAACTGGGAAACACTGTGTAGACTCAATGAACATTCCGAAGCCCAAGTCTCAATTCCACTGAGAATATAAAGTCCAACTCAATGTAAATAAAAAAACACAAATTACTTCAGATTGTATCCCAAAGGAGAAGGTTTTTTCCACCTTCTTTCGGTGTGAGGCTTTCTGGCCCTGCAGGCCATTTCAACAATAGGCAGTGTGTTCTGTTTTTTTAAATCTTTAAAAAAAACTTTTTCACTTTCCAAACTTGGCAGTGGGGGTTTACACAGCTGCCTGTTTTTTATGTTTTAAACTTTTTTTAAATATTCAATTTTTATGATCAAAATATTTATTTATTCACATGTCTTAGATTTGTTAAGTGTGTATGCACACACTGCTTTATCTGGCAATCTGTTTTGCATGTAATATGGTTTCAACATCTTTGTATTGTATTATCATTACATGAGCATTTAGGTGTTCATTGTTTCACTAGTGCTTTTTCAGTGCTGGGACTTTAATTCAGATGAGGTTCAATCATGTGACTTGTTATTCTCAGTTAGTGAACTGTTTAAATGTTCTCAATGAAGGTGAGGCACTGTTTGCTTGTTTGGTTTGCTTGTTTGTTCTTTCTGAAGAAGTGGAACTGTTAGCCGACGAAAAGCATATGGTTTTAACGGCTTAAAATAAATTTGTATTTTTTTGTTTACATTGAGTTGGACTTTATATTCTCAGTGGAATTGAGACTTGGGCTTTGGAGCGTTCGTTGAGTCTACACAGTGTTACCCAAGTACAACACAGACAGAGCTGCAACCTACAAGCATACAACCAACATTCAGTTCTAAAATGCACTTCCTCCAACACTAACATAGCTGTAATGTAACAAAATAAAACCAGTAGTCAAAGTCCTAATGCACTCCTCAACAAGCAATGAATAAATACAGTTACAGGAATGCCCACTTGTAAGCCACAAAACCTCAGAAGCATAGCAGCAAATGAAAAGAGAACATGACCTAAGCTAGCATTGATAAGGAAGAACCTTCCACAGACCCAGGCAATTACAGAACCTTAAGTCAGGACAGCCTTGTAAGTTTGCAAAGCCATGGTAAGCCTTATCATGGAACTAATCAATCAGGACATAGGGAACCTGAAACATTGGACCCATCTCAGTTTGGATGCATCAAGGGCATGTCATGCTTACTCAATGTGGTGTAGTTTTTTTGAAAAGGTCACCAAAGCAATAGATGATGGCAAAACAGTACACACCTAATACCTTGACCTGGCCAACACATTTGATACAATTTCCCACTCAGGAATCATAGAAAAGCTAAATAAACCGGGGATAACCCTTTATGTTACCCACTGGATTGCCAACTGGCTCAGAGATAGGATGCAGATAATCAAAACAGTAGAAGTTACCTCTACAAAGAGAACAGCCACCAGTGAGGTCTCCAGGATTCTGTGTTGGGACCCCTCAAGTTTGTCATCTATTTTTCTGAAGTAAAAGCCAGTAGCAATGAACTCTGGCTGACTACGTTTGTAGATGACTAGATGACTGTAAGCTAGGAGCACTCATTGAATCCCCAAATGACTTAGCCATCCTGAAGGAAGGTTTGTCTCAAATAAATAACTAGTACCAGAATCATGGACTGAAATTAAATGCCAAAAAAAAACGTCATTATTGTATCATCTACCCCAAGGAACTAACACATTGACAAAATGTCCCTAAGACATAACCCAGTTGTTTAGGATTTAGGAACTTGTGTTGACAGTGACCTACGTTTTGACTAATATGTATCCATTGTTGTAAGAAACTCCTTCTATATTGCACAGCTAATAAACAAAGGGACTGTGTCTAGATCTAGGGATGGCATTACCCCCTTTACTAAGCCCTCATTAGACCATTCATTGAATATAATACCCCTTTTGGTATGTATCTGTCCAGGCACATACAGCAGCTGTAATGGCCACAAAGATACCTTACCAAAAGGCTACAACACCTAAAGAACTTATTCTCCATGGACCAGCTCAAAGCCCTGTCTGAGCTCAAAGCCTGCTGAGATCTCAGCTGAGTGACTAAACCAAGACCTCTAGCACCCTCTCTGTCCAACCAGTATTTTGTGTCCTTGCCCAAGCAGCTGACACACACACACTCTTTGAGATTTGATTTATGCACATATACCTGTTAAAAGCTGACACAGGATTACCTGATATGCCCCCGTCTGCCCAGACTATAAGGTAGTTACCACTGCCACCAGTCATTCCTTAATAGCTACTTTAAGCTGCTCAACAAAGGGTGTCCAATTTTACTATGTAATATTAATACTAATGCAAATGGTAGGTTGACCAAGAGCAAGGCTACTAGGAGTGGCCCACACAGTGTCATCAAAATAAATACACAAGTATTCTCAAAACTTAAATATCTCTACGCAGATTAGACACAATGAAAGGTTTAAATATATTTAATAATAAATAATAAAAGAACAAGACAATACTAAATATATATTCACAGTGACATCAGAGTTCAAAACCACAGGAAATATTTAAAATAACATTGCAGTACAGGCTCACACACATAAAGACAAATAAAATCCAAACTAAGCTTCACTATATTCCTGACTGTATCTAAGAGAGTTACTATACCCTAAAAACTTACTTAGAGTAAGGCAGATGTGATGAATGATTCTTCTTGTTGTTGTCAGGTCAAAGACAGAATGCTCTGTCTCACTGAGAGATTTCTCAGAATAATATCTAAAATATTACTGCTGTGATAGCTTGCAGAGTGACATCATTTCTGGTTATCTGACATCTAGCTCTCATGCAAACCCCCATTGCTGGCAGCTGGAAGTATTTAGCATCTACCTGTAAAAATACCCAGACAAGGGCTTTTGGTCAGATCTTTAGCAGGTACTGGAAGTCATAAAACAATTGCATTCCTTCATGATCCAGATGCAGTTAGTTCATCCCAAAGATGCAGAAAGCTTACTAGTACAAACATTGTGTCTCTGGCTCCATTGAAGCATCTTTATGGCCTAGCCTATAAATTCAATTAATTTCAGAAATGTTTCTAAAGTTTGCTGGACTGAGGTTAACCCTCCAGTTTCCTCTGTTAAAACATATACAGTTAAACAGTTACAATAGTGCATATACATTTCTGTTCTCTTCCAGTAGGGCACACTCTGGATACATTTTAAACACTAGCACTATAAACATACCTTTTCAAGACAAGTATATGCACACAGTAGTTTTATATACGTATGACATGCAGTTTGAATACATTTGTAACAAAAGTATCTTATATGACATACAGTTCTAATACATTTGTAACACCAGCATCTTGCATAAATTAGTTTGATATTCACAAATAACATAATTATTTACAAAATTACAGCTAGCTGTGATGGCAGTACCTCCTTTTGTCACGCTTCTTCCTCCCTTTGAAGACTCAAGCTAGTTTTTCAAGTGAACCTTGGGAAATGTTATTTGAGAGAGATAAGCCTATCTGGAAATGTATTACCCCATACCCTGTTTTGAGATTCCATCTGCCTTTGCATTGCTGACCACATTACAGTGCTGCACTGTCATATCATATGCCTGCAACCCTAGGCTGCACCACAGTAATTTGGGATTTTGCTGGCTGGCTTAAAGCCATAGATCCCCTTTGGACTCCTTCTGCCCTCTACTGCAAATACTTAGCACAAGTGTCTCTTTATCATGGTAAGGTTTCATCATGTAAACATGGTATAGTTTGTGCCCCTGCCTCCTGCCTAGTAGTTCTACCATATAGTTAATATCATTGACCTTCCTTACCACTTTGAAGGGTCACTCTAAAGCTGCTTCCAGCTTGTTGTGTCTGATCGGAATGAGAACCACAAAGTGCTGCCCCACAGCATATCTCTCGTTTGAGCATTCCTGTTATGCCAGACCTTTTACTGATGTTGGGATTCTGCCAGGTTCCCATGTGTTCCCTGAGCCTTGTCCTAAGATTTAGGACATATACCCCAACAGACTCCTTGTGGGATTCACACATACACCCTCCCACTCATCACAAATCCAATCTAGAGGTCCTCTCACCCTATGCCCATACAGCAATTCAAAGGGTGAAAAATCTGTGGATTCCTGGGGCACATCTCTGTAGGCAAACAGCATATGGGGCAAATATATGTTCCACTCCCTCTTAAACTGGTCTGCAAATGCCTGTAGCATGGTCTTTAATGTAGAGTTTAACCTCTCCCCAAGACTACAAGTCAGGTGATGGTAGGGGGTGGTCTTTAGGTGCTTCATCCCACAGTGCTTCCACATACAAACAAGCTAGTCTGACATGAAATTGGTACCACTGTCAGTCAGTATTTCTTTGGGGAACCTACCCTGCTGAAAATATCTAACAAAGCATTTACCACCTTTTCTGCCTCAATGGAGGACACAGCTACTGCCTCAGGGTATCTTGTAGCGTAATCTACCACCACTAGGATATACTTCTTTCCTGTGGAAATTGGGGTACTCAGAGGCCCACAATATTCATAGCTACCATATGAAATGACTCCTTAATCACAGGCAAAGGCATAAAAGGAGCTTAGACCTTGCCTCCTGCCTTGTCTACTTTGTCGCACTACTCACAGGTCTGGTAGTACTCTGTTACATCCCTGGAAATCCCAGGCCAATAAAAGTTCTGCATAATATGGCTCTTTGTCTGCTTTATGCCCATATGACCTGCAAAGGGAATGTCATGGGCTATGGCTAAAAGTGCCAGACGGTAGGTTCTGGGCACTACCAATTGCAGTATTCTCTCACCCTCTAGTCCTTCCTCAGGGTCCGCTCTCTACACAGTAACCCTTTTGTACCAGTATAAAGATTCCCCCTTTCCTTGAAAATCAGGTGCCTCCATAACTACCTCTCTCAAGCCTTGTAATGTACAGTCTGAGAACTGAGCTTGTCTCAACTCTCTCTTTGTAACTCTTCCTAGTTCCCCTTCTACAGGAAGTTTGGTATCCTCTGACACTGGTGCCTACTGTCAGCCTAGGTACTACTACTCACCTCTGCCCTTGCAGTCACTCTGTTAAAGGGAACATCAGTACCCACCAGCAGCTGTGACTCACCATCAATCTTACTGCTACAGGGTATCTCCTTCTCTGAAGTAACCACCTCATCAGTCTGGGCTTCAAATGTGTGGTCTGTCTGGATTCCAGACAGGCTACCAGACCCACAGTCTGTCTCCAAGCATGACTGTATGTCACTGCATGCACACAAGCTAATACATTATTAAAGTCACTCTCTATCAGGACATTAGCAGGGTTATCATCAAACACACCTACTTGCTTCTTTTTCCACCCTCTCAGTCCAGGTGAACTCTATCCAAAGGTATTTGTAATGGGGTCCCTCCTAAACCTCTGACTGGAGTAGACTGCCCATGCAAGTAGTGCTCCTCTTCAACTATTGCAGGCTTCTCAATGGTTAGGTCAGAGGCTGTGTCTCTCTTAGTAGTGGCCTATTTCCCATCTACTAAGATAGGCTATAGCCTCTTGTGGTAGTTTGGTACCCTTGTTGTCTCCAGACCACTTAAAACTGGCATTCTGCTATTCCCACTTGCTGGCACCACCACCTTTTGTTCCTTGCCTTGCCTCCATGAACATCTATATACTACATGGCCCCACTGGTTACATTTAAAACATTTAACCCTTGATCCTGGCTATGTACCTGAACTAATGGCTTTGTCTGTTACTGGCAGACTCTGTTGGGGCAGTTTAGGCTGCCTACAATGGGTTCCCATAGACCCATGTGCAGCACTGGGTATCCTTTTCCTGTGCAGTGATGCCCTGCTTGCTAGGTATATGTCTCCTTTTTTCCCTAACTCATAGGCAGTGTTGCATTCTCTATCTGCCAAACCGATTCTCATGTCCTCAGAAAAAGTACCAAGGGCTTTTTCCCTCGCCAAATGGTCTGTCAGACCTTCAAAAGTTGTGACTTCATACCCACTCACCACCTATGAAAATAAGTGCTTAATGCAGTAATATAATCACACGCACTCTCCTTTGCCTTACATCTATGCTCACACATTGTTTTTCTATAAGCTTCAGGTGTTAACTTAAAGCATTCCAATAATAATTTTCAACTGTATTATAATTTAAGCAATCAGCATCAGACAATTTAGAAACAGCAGTTATAGCTTTACCATGGAGTACGGGGGTCAGGAACTGTACTCAGAGCCCTTGGTCAACATTCTACTGTTTACATACCTTTTCCAACATATGAATGAAACTATCAAAATTACCACCCTCTGTAAATTCTGGAAGAGATTTACTGACCTTTATTGCTTCTGGGGTTCGGTTACTCCATTCGCCGTTATCTCCATGACCCGGGTGAAAAGTCAGTATTTCCTTTTCATGTTGCCTCTGATTCTCATTTTCTTCAGCTTCCAGACAACCCAGTCTCTCTGCTGATTCTATTTCCAAATGTTTGGCCTCCAGTTCAAGTCTATTTAACTCCAGAAGCATTTTTAAGTCCTCCAAGGAAAAGTTGAACTGTCCATTTTCTTAGAGCTGTACGTCCACAAGGCCAGTCTGCTTGTCTTCCTGGTTGTGTTCTGTGCTGCAGCTGTGGATAAGACTGCAATTGTTTCAGCTTTAGTCAGGTTGGCATGCAGCAATCCTTTGGCTTGGCACATCTCAGCCAACTGGCTCCTTGTCAGCTTGCCATAATCCTCTGCTGACATCCTTGTCTGCTCTGCCTGACTAACTAAGCTAACAAAAAATAAATACAGCTATTGTGATATGCAACTCTGAGTGCCTACCATGTGGCTGTTTGAGAGTTCAAACACCTTCTTTAGTGACCATTGTTTACAGGCTACAATATCAATATAATATTCAATAGTTCAATATCAACACCACTGAATCCAAGTAGGAGATGTGGTGATTCCACCACTGCCAGCCAATTAATATGTGATGTGGATAACCCACCACTGCCCATAAATTAATATGTGATGACCCACTACTGGACCAGTAATGATGGAGCCTCAGTCCTCACCACTGGTACCTGTGGGGGGATGATTACTGTGAGGATAACAGGTGCACACACAGTATTTCAAGATTCAGCTCTTTGCATCAAGTGCAATTTCACATAAGAACACACAGCGACCACAATCAGTCTGGGGTTGGTCCCTCTGCCTTTCTGCAGATCGCCAATAAAACTGGTACAGCTATAGATTTGAGATCTCAGCTGAGTGTCCAAGCCAAGGTCTTCAGCACCATCACTATCCTGCCAGTGCTTCGTGTCCTTGCCCAAGTAGTTTAACCACACCCCCGGATTTACTATTTTACTTTGCAGGACTAGAGTGCAGGGGGTGTTTATGAGAGCAGAGCTCTCAAAATATACACACCCCCACAATGAAGAACTGCAGAAAGGCCAAAGGAATGAGCAAGACTGTTTATAGGTGTCCGCATATCCTTAGCAACATTCCCTCACATGTACAACAGCAATAGTAAATACAAATCAAATAAACAAACTTTTTTTTATTACAATCTGATTAAAGCTAACCATAGGTGCACAGGCATGCCCATCGCTTAGCTATGGTTAATGCAGCTTAAATGGCTGAAGAGGATAACAAGGAAGATATATGCAAATGAAGAAGTATAGCAATAGTGTCGTGGGCAGAGCATTCGCCTTACGAACAGGCATTCCTGGTTTGAGTCCCATTTCAGCACGCTTCATTTTCCATGGCAAATCACATTATGCCCAATATTTTAGTTGCATAACCCACTAAAAAACATATATTTGTGAACTGGAGTACTTCATTAAATGCACATGTGAGGTGTCACTGTCATAATGTTGCAAAGTCCCCAGATAAGCACATGTGCCCCATACAGTATATGTACACAGGAATCATGAATACAAAATGGAAGGTAAAATGTGTAATGAATGACAGCACCATACAGCTTCCAAATCCCCCACCTTCCCAAGAACCATTAGATAGTACTGTCTAAATCAGTGTAATTGTAAGTGGGAGTAAGCACTAGTAAGCAAGTGTAAGCAAAAATAAGCAGTAGTAAGCATATTTAAGCACTAGTAAGCAAGTTTAAGCCTGTTTGCATGGGGGTAAGCAATGTGCACACAGGTTAAGCAATTTTAAAGCTAACTCCCTGTAAGCATACTTAACCAGAGGTTAGCATTGCTTGCCCTCACGCAAACCCAAGCAAACCCACATACAACTGCTCAAAAGTGCCTTAATCACTCTGTATCCAATGCCCCTTGTTCTGCCCAGCAACAAAATAAACAGCCTCACAGGTCTTGAACACAGGCCCCTATAAACTATAGTCACAGTAGTTAACCACCAAGCCCTCACAGTAGTACAGAAGAATAAGGTATCACCAAGCAAGTCCTCACTATAGTAAAATCAAACTGAACCTGTGAAAGGAATCAGTATACAGTCATATGTTCTATAACCCACTTCATAACATAAATATGTGAACTGGAGTACAGCAGTAAGCTCAGATGTGAGGTGTAATTGTAATAGAGTGTTGAAGTCCCCAATAAAACACAAGGTCCAGATTCTGGCTAAGGTTCTTGTTGCCCCTATAGTGCCTTTTTTAGGCAAGGTTCAAATGACAAATTCACCACTGTAACAGGAATAGGCAAGCAAAAACTGAGGGTGATGCTACTCAATGCTAGAAGTCTAAATCTCAAAATGTACTCACTCGAGGCACTCCTTAAAATGGAGAACATTGATATCTGTGCAGTGACTGAGACCTTGTTCAAGGCTCCAGAGAGCACCCCTGCACTACCAGGCTATAACTCATACCACACTTTTCGGCCATGTAACATGGACCGGAACACTAAAGATGGAGGTGTGTCCATATTCATTAAGGATATCCACACCTCCAGGCTAGTTGCTCAGCATAATGCAGCCGAGATTATCCAAGTGCAACTAACTCTGGGCAAAACTGCAATCCAAATTCTAGCCTGCTACAAATCACCCACCATGCCCCAGGATTCACACTCCTCTTTTCTTCATGTACTGGAAAATATTATGGTTCAGCCAAATACCCTAATAATTTCAACTACCACACCATTAACTGGGAAAACTACTCATGTACCAACTCCTTCGTGCAACACTTTCTGGAATTCATAAACTCCAATGTCCTGGATCAACTTATCCACACCCATACCAGGGGCAACAGTATCCTAGATCTAGTCATTACCAACATGATTGACCATTGTTCCACACCTGAAGTCAACACCTCATTGGTCCGATCTGACCATAAGCTAATTACCCTAGATAGCCACATCCTGCCCCCACCTCCATTAAGGAAACCATGGTAAAAAATTTCTCCAAAGCCATCTTCATGCTTTTTAAGACAGAAGTGGTGAATTTCAAGACACCCATGCAGATGGACAATACAGTTACGACTACTGAATCCTACACAATTGCATTTTATAAGCACTTACATGAGTGTATGGATCATGCTATCCCAAATAGACCCAAGACGCTATCATCCAAAAAAAAAAGGAAGCCAATCCGGTGGTCCCCTGCCATAAACAAACTGTACAACAGAAGGAAGAAACTGTTGTAAAAGAGAGTAAAATCCCATGAGTGGAGGAGCTCCCTGGTCAGCCTCAGTAAGAAGCTGTGATACCTGATAAAATCCTCCAAAGCTAGTGATGAAAACAAAATCACCACTGATTCTAAAGACAACCACAATGCATTCTATAGCTCAAGAATCTCAATGACAACACTCAGATATGCTCTGAGTTACAGCAATATGGCAGTAAATATACAGACCCAACTGATATTGCCAACATCCTGGCAGATAGGTTTAGTGCCAACTTTACCACTCTCTCACCCGATAATGAGCCCATCTCTATACCAGAAGAATGCAAAGTTCCTGTAATCATGGCTGCACAGGTAAAAACCACACTCTCCAAAGCCAAGAACACAGCATTCATGGGACCAGACGACATCCCAGGCTGCGTTCTACATGAGCTACAGAATGAACTGGCACCCCACCTAAGTACCATGTTCAATCATAGCTTCACCTCAGGCTTTGTGCCTGCTGAATGGCGCACAGCGATGGTTATCCCACTCCACAAGGAGAGAGCCACCATGGACCCCAGGAACTACCGCCCCATTAGCCAGACGAGCCTGGTCTGCAAGGCCATGGAACGTATCATCATGGAACTTATAAACAAAGACATTGGTAATCTCCAAACTCTGGACCCCACCCAGTTTGGGTGTGTAAAAGGCAGATCATGTCTCCTAAACCTGATAGACGTCTTTGAAGCAGTCATCAAAGCTGTAGACAAGGGTAAGGTTGTTCACACAGCCTATCTAGATCTTGCCAAGGCTTTCAACACCATCCCCCACTCTGGAATTATAAATAAACTCACTAAACTAGGTATAAATCCCTATGTCAAAAGATGGGTTGCCAACTGGCTCACTGACAGAATCCAACTTCAGACCAATGACAAGTGGCGTACCACAGGGTTCAGTCCTTGGTCATCTCCTGTTTGGTATCTACTTCTCTGAAGTACAGGCTAACACAGAAGGTCTTTGGCTAACAAAGTTCACAGATGACTGCAAACTAGGAGCCATAATTGAAACTCCTAACTACGTGGACATTCTACAAAAAGGACTCACTGAGACAGATGCCTGGTGTCAAAGCCATGGCCTCAAGCTCAGTGCCAAAAAGTGCATTGTCATCCCTTTTGGTAAAAACTCTGTACCCATGAACTACAACATAGGCGGTAGTATACTTAACACCAAAATTGTGATGAGACCTTGGGACACAGGTGGACAATAATCTCACCTTTGATAATCACATTGCCACAGTAGTCAGGAAATCCTTCTACGTGGCTCACCTCAGCACAAGAGGTTTCTCATCCAGAACAAAAGAGGCCATTGTTCCCCTCTACTCATCACTCATTAGACCCATTATAGAGTACAATGCCCCTTTTGGTATGTACCTCACAAGACATCTACAACAACTGGAAAGGCCTCAGAAATACCTCACAAAGAGGATTACCGGCCTCAAACAGATGCCCTACGCAGACCGTCTCAAAAAACACCAGCTTTACTCCATCGCATATCACCTACTCAGAGGTGATCTCTGCCTAACATACAAAGCTATGTCAAACCCAGAGCTGTTGGACATGGTCCACTTAAAGAAATCCCAATCCCTCCGAGCTACATGCTCTAGGGACCTAAACCTTGTCACCACAATAAATAGAACATGCCGGAGGGATAGCTTCCTGTCCTGGAGACTTCCCATACTCTGGAATAAACTACCCATAGGGACCTAAACCTTGTCACCACAATAAACAGAACATGCCGGATGGATAGATTCCTGTCCTGGAAACTTCCCATACTCTGGAATAAACTACCTATCTATATCAAACAAAGCTCCTCATTACCACTCTTCAAGAAAAATCTTGATGATTGCATGGGAAATAGGAAATTCACCCCAGTGATCACTTCTGTGGTTCTGCTTGACAGTGGCACAGGAAATAATTTTCTTGGATGGCAAAAGCCAGGTTACCTTTTTGGCTGTGCTTGTATAGGCCCCATGGCTGATAGCCTAGTACCTACCTATGAACCTATGAACCTTTAAGAAGTAATACATAAGAAATCAATGCAAAAAAGAAAATATAAAGCAAAGTCAAATGTAAGCAATGCTAAGCATTGCACAGGCCAGCCTAGGAGGTGTAATCAATGTGTAGGCCAACTAAGTCAATGTGCCCAGTGTTACAATATCCCTTTAAACAATGCCAACCTTAGATAAGCAGGTTTGCCCATAGCCTAGCCTTTTCAAAAATGGCTGATCACAGAAAAGTATGGGAAATCAGCCCTACTTAAACCCAACAGGCAGGAACACATCGTATAACTAGTTGTAGCTTCCCCTTGCAGGCACTATGGCAGAAAGGGGAGAAGGTGTGCACTTCTGGGTGCAGCGCTGGTGCATCCAGGAGTTCAGAGTCATGGCAGGACTCCTTGTCAAAGACCATGAGCAGAGACTGCTGCAGGGCCAGTACCAGGGTTCCCAATACAAGGCAGAAGCCTAGAGTCACCTCGCCCGTGATCTCACCAGTGCCACTGGTATAATCCAAGCTGTTGAGCAGGTCAGGCATCACTATGATGACCTGACGCAGTGTAAGAGGGACCTCTTGGAGCAGTGGATCCAAAAGGCTAGAACAGCAGGGGCTGTCCCAGCTGTGTGTATCACTCCTCTATGTGTGTAATAATCACCAGCTCATGTATATCATTGATAGGTGTGGCTAAATACTGCTCTTATGCCCTCCACAGCTGCAAGTGAGCATGCCATGAACCAGGAGGCCCACGGCAGTTGCCAGGAGAGGTTGCAAAGTGAGGCAGGTCAGTAATACTCTTGCATGTACTGCCAGAGGAAATAAATCTAAAAGTATTAGTAGATTAATTGCCTCTCTAAACCCTATATTGTTTAAGGCAAGTACTGCATACATTGGAGAATATGGCAGGAGGAGTCTCATATAGTTTGTATGCAAATAAAAGCTTACTAGCCTTACAATAAAAGTCTAACTGCTGGACTGCATGTGTATACTCTGGTATCATATGGAAATGTAGATCTGCAATCACGTAATAGTACTTTTGTATTAAGCACTGTTACCCACACTGTGCACCATAAATAGAATGTGTAGGAATGCCTGTATATGACTGGTGTAATCCCCAGAGGACAATTAGTACAACTGAGTGACACATAGACAGAAAACAGTGAAAAGGCAGACAACAAAATCTGAGTAGCACATGCAACTGAGAAGTGAACTGCTTTATTTTTAGCACACACAGCCATGGTTCAAATCCTGGCAGTGGTAGTAGTCTGCATACAGAATCATACCCCACAACTGTACAGATATGTCCAGAATGTCTAGTAAAGTGGCCCATATCTGCTTCCTGTCAACCTGTCCCCCTGGGAAATCAGTGGGATGATCCCAGACATATAGGCAGCAAACAGGAAATATAACTGATTGACACACATCTATGAGAACAAAGATGGCACACTAGCAACTCCCCAAAACCTTATAACAGTAAGAAGCCACATCTGTCCCATTTACGCCCCCATGTTGTCAAGATGTGGCCAGAGTGTGTACAGTAACAGTGTGAGATGTATGTGTATAATAGTAATATGGAATCTGGTACTGTGTGTGGCAACATTCAGGTACTGCTAACAAACATTTCTGCAACAGGTCTGTCAGATACCAACACTGTGCCCAGATATACAAGAATGATAGCCTGTATTGGTACTGTTTACTTTGGAATTTTATGGCATTGTGACTGATGCAGTTGCTCCAAATAATAAGGTATTACTCATCACTGTCACCCACACTGTCCTACAAAATATAACGGTCTAGGAAATCTTGTATAAGAGTGTTGTAATACAAGGTCAGAATGCAAAACCACAGGAGAATTATAAGACAGAAAGCAGATAGGAGATATGCAGCAATATCTATATAGCACCCACAACTCTGATGGACAGTGTTTAAGTTGTAGCAGACACAGCCATGGTCTGAATACTGGGAGTGGAAGTAGGCTGCATACAGAATCATACCCCGCAACTGTACTGATAAGACTAGAATGTCCAGTATATGGGCCCATATCTGCAGCCTGTCACCCTGTCCCCCTGGGAAGTCTGTGTGATGATTCCAGATGTCTAGGAAGCAAACAGGGAATACAACTGATTGTCACACATCTATGAGAATAAACCTGCCACTCTAGCAACTCCTGAAACTGTTATGAGAGTAATAAGCCAAGTATGTCCTATCTATACCCCCATGTTGTCAAGCTGTAACAAGAGTGTGTACAGTAACAGAGTGAGATGCATGTGCATAATACTAATGTGTAATCTGGTACTTTGTATGGCAACATTCAGGTAGTGCTAACAAACATTTCTCCCACAGGTACGTCGGATACAAACACTGCGCCGATAAAAAAAAAGCTTGATAGACTGTCCTGGTACTGTTTACTCTGGTATTGTATGGAGTGTTGCAGTTGCTCTGAATAATAAGGTATCACTGATCACTGTCATCCACACTGTGCTACATAATATAACTGTGTAGAAAAGCCTGTATACAAGTGTGGTAAGTCACTAAAGGTTGAAAAAGGCAATGGTCTAGATATGTCCCGGTTCACTTGCATGTGGTCAAGACATGGCCAGAATCTGTGCAGAAATAGATGGACAGCTATGTGCACAACATGAACCTGGAATCTGTGAGGATGTGTAGAAACAGTTAGTGTTAACAAACATTTTTTCCACAGGTATACCAGGTAAGAGGTGCAAACTGCAGGTAAAACCAGTTAATGTATAACGATGATGACAGCCATATCACTGTCCAAACTAAGGCAATAAAGTATTGAAGTAATACTTGTAAGGTACAGATAACAGCACTGACTAGGAAATTAATGTGGACTACAGGAATATACTAGTTGTTAATTGACACCCCCCACCCACCATATCTCCAACAATAAACTACATACCCACCTCAACTGGTATGTAATGACTTCAGTGTTCAGATTATGTCCTATTGGTTGATAAATATTTAAATCTGTTTCCATGCATGTGCTATATTGAAATATTCCAACATTGGTGGCATGGTGCCATCAGTGTAACTGCATGCTGTTGTTATTGCCACTGTGGTCCCATATATGCATGTGTTCCATTTTCTATGCAACTGTTCCTTATCTGGAGTCCGGGTTAATGGGAATATCTATGCATGCTGTTATTCCTTAACCCTGGAATGTGTTAACTATTACTTACCCACATACGAAGATAACATTTTAACACTATAGCACATTTGGGAAGGCCTGTCCCACCTCAGCTGGCCATGCCACCAGGCAAAAGCACGTCTGGGGCCCAGCCCGGGACGTCCTTGTCTGTTGGTCCTGCACCACCTTCAGGTGGAACCACCTCAGGGGATGGGGCTTGCCCCCCCTGAGAACAGGCACGGACAGGAACCTGTCACTCATCATCAGGTCTGGGTTGTGGTGCATGATGAGCTCTGCAGGGAGGTCGGAGATCTGCTATACCAGCTCGAGGGCCGTGTGTTGCAACTAGAGGGTCGGCCTGGCTCTACGACTCAGCCCACAACACAGCCACCTTTGGGGCTGTGAAGGTTCAGTGGTGACTGCCCATGGGTGGGGATCACAGTCCCACTGTTTCAACTAGGGGGCTCATGGGCTTCCGATGTCCCAACACCCCTCCCCATCAAGGTGTCTAGCCCCACATGTGTCATATACCACCCCTGTATGAGCCTTGTTTGTCTTATCTGTTAACCTACCCAACCTACCTCCCCAAATTTACCTACTGTCCCTCCCCAACATCCCACTCTCACCTGAAAAAAAAAGGGCAATCTGTTCCCCCCAAAAAGTCTCGCCCCATACATAGCTGTCCATTTCACACACGTGTCCACTGGACACATGTAATCAAGTCTAATTGGCATCATAAAACATGATTGTTGTCCTCACCCCTCTCTCAGGGGTTTGAGTTTCCAAATCTACCCCTAAAGTCAGTGTATATCCACAGCTGTTACTGTAGAAGAAATGAGCAGCTATGGACCTTCTCTACACCCTTCCTGCACATCCCTAGCTATTTTCCCTACTGTTTTTCCCGCTTTGTGCCCCTTTTTCACCACTTTCCTATCAACCCTTTTTTCTTTTCTTTTAAAGAAATTAGCATGGGGGTAAACAGGAGAAAGCACTTTTAAGCAGCAGTAAGCGGATTTAAGCCTGTTTGCATGGGTGCAAGCAATGCCTACACAGGTAAAGCAATTGAAAAGCTAACTGAGTATAAGAAACTGTAACCGGAAGTTAGCAGTGCTTACCTCCACACAAACCTGGAAAACTCGCTTACAACTGCTCAAAAGTGCCTTAATCACTCTGCATCCAATGACCCTTGTTCTGCCAAACAAAAAAAGAAAATAGCCTCTGCAAGTCTTGAACTGAGAACCCTGCACACCATAGCCAAAGTGATTTACCACAAAACCATGTCAGATATACATAACCCTGATGCTCTCACAAACATATAATCCAACCCAGGCATTCAGCAGTACAGGGAATATATTTCAACATGCAGATGAATATGTGTGTGTGTATATATACATTAATTTCTTAATAGATATAGCATATCTATATATATATATATATATATATATATATATATATATATATATATATAAACGTATATACATACATATGCATACATCTAAAGATATATATGTATACATCTATATGTCTCTATATATATATATATATATATATATATATATATATATATATATATATATATATATATACATCAATTTATATATATATGTAAGCAGATATATATATATATATATATATATATATATATATATATATATATATATATATATATATATACAGACATACATATGTAGATAAAAATGGGAACATAACAAAAACATATATGTCCACATGCACCTTTAATGGGGTTGAGAGGCCCCAAACAACATACGTCTTGTACGAATAGGTATCCCCCACACAGCCAAACACATCTGCCCTGCAATAGACTACCAACTATTGCATATGCAGGGTTGGGAGGATGGCTTAATGGCTAAGGTGTTTGCCTTACTAACACAAGGTGCAGGGTTTGAGTCTCACAAGGGATAATTGGCTAGGCTTAAAATGGCTCCCAAGGGCAGTTAGCTTAGTACTGAACTATGAAGTATGAACTATATCCCATAACCAGAACTTGACATGACATGGGCACAAGTTGTTAACAGTACTCCATCCCACTTGTATGATGTCAGGCTGGTATCAGTACCATATCATGCAGTACAGTCTGACTCCCACAGGGAATGTACAATGTGGAAGCAATCAACATCCCTAGGATATACACAGACACATATATGCAGATACATACATATATATATATATATATATATATATAGCCGCTGTGGTGCCACAGTAGCGTTGTTGCCTCACAGCAAGAGGTTCCCCTGTTCGATTCTCAGCTGGAGTGCCTTCTGTGTCAAGTCTGCATGCCCTACCCGGGGTCGAGTGGCATTTGAAAGACATGCGTAGAATGGGCGTGCCTTCGTTGAAGGTTGGGCGTCGAGCTGGCACCTTGGCACCATAAAAATCTACTGCCAATCATTAGCGGACTGGAGTTCTGCTGTGGTGACCCCTAACCAGGAAAAGCCGAAAGAACAAGAACATATATATATTTATATATATATATATATATATATATATATATATATATATATATATATATATATATATATATATACAGATATAGATGTATATGTAACTACACATGCACATACAGAGATAAGTATAGGAAGATACATATGTAGAAGATGAACAAAGTATGAAACAGCCACTATGCCTACAGTTACCACCTTACCAACTGGACATTGTATGAGCCACCTATACAAATGGCAATTGTTGCCTGCAACATATACCCACAGAGAGGTCAAAGGATAAAACACCACACACAGGTTTACATACATGGGAAAGCTTTATTTGTGTAGTATTATAGTTCTATATGCCATGTCATATAGCTGATTAGACACTGGCATCCATATAAACAGAGTAATGCAACTGTGAAACAGTTATACTAATACATTAGTCTGGAAAGGTTTACATATGTTGCTGTCCAGGCCAAGGCCTTCAAGTAGTATAATAGTAAAGGCAGACTGGGCCACAGGATACCAAACAATCAACAGTAAATAATGCAGATGTATAGGTCAGCAGCCTTTATCTACACTCTGTACACACTCCCTAGGGGGTAAAGACCTCAGTTGACACAATGGGATGTAACTGTTACATAACAAGGTATAACTGACACCATCACAATCACACTGACAAACGGAACAGTCTGTATGGCAGCAGGCAGTAGGCCTGCATTTACCCAAGGTGGATTGTATTGTAATGTACATCCAGATACCTTAAGACAGCTTACCCCTGATACACCCACATGTTGTAACAGCCTAGGTTAGTTATGGTGCATCCCCCCTAGACTCAATAATACAGGGCCATATACCACTGTTACATACACTGGCCTCTGGAGGGCACACATGTATTGTGTAGGGAAGCCCACACATATATGGCCCCAACCCCACAATATGTGTGGGAGCCACAACAGCAGTGGACTGATGACAGGAATGGTAGCATGACATACTCACAGTCCACTGCAGAACAATCCATGACAGCATGTCATACGTGCAAAGCCTGGTATGTGGGTGGAGGACAGAGGCTGGAACACAGGCCCATATGTGTAAAACTGTTGTCATACACTAAGCAAGTTGCTGGTGTTGCAGGATAGTCTGCAACATACCCTTAGTCAAGAATATGAAGTTAGAAACAGAAATGGATGTAGCCGTGTACTGATAGCACTCAACACACACACTGCCAGTGATATATCTGACACAAGACCTGTGTGGTGGACAGACAAAACATAATAGCCATACCTCTGGACATCAAGAGGATAGGCCCTCAGTTGAGATCTATGCAGACAGACTGCATTCCAAGTTAAACTAGTATGCACACACAAACCCTGTAAAACCAGTGATATACAATGCATATAACTGTACTCACAGTCTGTCTGTATTTCTGGAACCTCCTACGAATATGTAGCTGGCCTGAGAGTGCAGGTTCTCTTGTATGTGGTATTGCTACCTGATGTCTGTAACACTGATACCCAGACACAGGAAGGATGTCCATCATACAGGAAAGGTAAAGGGACCACACCCACATGATGTAGGGATTTATAGTAGGTGGCTGTCTTGACAGTGGTAATTGGAAGTACAACACAGTATGCTGCATGCAGATAGCAAGTGGAGGACACTGATTGGTGCAGAGGCCATCACCTGATCATGCGCATCACCTACAAAATCCATGCTACAATCTATTCAAAGCAGCTCAATCCATTTACTGGAGAGAGAGAGAGAGGGGGGGGGGGAGATTGAGAGAGAGCAAGAGAAAGCCAAAGCAAAAAAAAAAAAAAAGCAAAGAAAATAATTAAATCAGCAAACTATTCAGAACAGACATTATTCCCACAACAGGTATGTGAAGTACATATGCATGTAATTGAATGTAGGGCTTGGTCCATAATAATGGGATAGATGATGTGGCATGATTTATATGTGCCATTAGGTGTTGTTGTAATGATGTTCAATTGAACAACTGCTATGGATAATAGTGTCTGTCCCTGTGGGTAGTGGGCCATAATCTTCAACTGTGCAGGTCAGCACTGACTGACAAGTTGTAAGCCATCATAGTGTTGTGTAATGGGAAGTATGTATATTATGTGGCCAATAGCTGGTGGTGGAAGTAATGCCATTATGATGGACATGTGGGAACCGCAGCCCACCCCTTGCAGGATACTCAGGTTAATCTGTATGTAGCATGCAGGAATGCCATAGGTGTGTAATAGGGTTACCTGCAATCTGGTCCTACATATACCCCCCTAATATCAGACTGTGTCCATATGTGGCACCTGTCTGTGTTGTAGCAAGGCAGAACAGTGCAGCTATGCAGGAAGGTGTTGTGGAATTGCGGACCTGATGTCTTAATGTAATCCACATATAGGTATGCATATGTGTAAATGTAAACAAAAATGCAGAAAGGTAGCAGTCTGGCGATACAAATCCACAAAGCTTCTTCAGAAAAACTTAAAAACAAGCAGCTCTAAACCTTTTTAAAAAAAGTTTCACTGCTTGTTTTTAAGTTTTTCTGAAGAAGCTGCGGATTTTTCAAGCAGCGAAAACGCTACTTTATTAAACTAATTTTGCGTTCAAACCTCTTCACATTTTGTGGATTTGTATCGCCAGACTGCTACCTTTCTGCATTTTTGTTTTCATTTTGGTTTGTTTTTTGCTTCTCCAGTTTATGTGTAAATGTGTACACATATATCATATATAAAACTATATATATATATATATATGAGCACATATATACATCACATATATTTACACATATATAGATACATACCTATATGCACATATCTACATATATACAAACACATACACAAACATATATGTATGTAAATACATGTAGCAATACACACAGACATCTATAGCTTACAGTGTGTGCAACATGGATGGGTATATCACATGTGAACCCCTTGGTGGGACCACATTGCCCTTCTCTGTGAAGTATGGAATGGGAATATGGGTAAGTATGACAGTTATAGTTGTGGAGGTGGTCAGGGTTGGTAGATATAGAGGACATTCTACAGGGGTGGTATGTGACACATTTGGTGGGTAAGCACCCTGGATGGTTTTTGTGGTCTGTGATGTGGATGCTCCAAGGCCCCAATATAGACACAATGGGAACAAGCCTCCCACCCACTGCTACTCACACCAGCAGTCCATGTCTTGAAGGTGCTTGGCCTGGGGGCTGAGCAGGAGGAGCATGTCAACCCTGTGAATCTCTACTTGGTGCCTCAGAGTGATGTAGCTCATCCCACATGTGTCTGTGGAGCCCATTATTGAACAGTCCCTGGTCCTGACCTCACAGGACAGATACATGTCTGTGTGTGCCCCCTGTGGGGACAACATCTCCTGGGTTGGTTACACCTGACGGTATTGCTGGATCAGTACATGAGGAGGCCCAAGAGTGGGACACACATGTGATGTGGCCAGGTAACATGGGCAGATGGGTTTGGAGAGGTGATTCTGCTGGGCAATAGTGTATATACATGCTATTGTATCACTGTTATAGAACATATGTTTGTAGTAATAGTCTACACAATCCTGGAACATGTCCAACAGCATGCATAGATATCCCCAATAACACAGAATGTCAGATGTTCAGCAATCACAAAGCAGCCATACCACAGGCATATATGGAACCATAGTGCCACTGACAATGGAATGCAGGTGAATAGTTTGTAACAGGCCAGCAATGATGGTGTCCACACAGGGAACATGGCTACATACACATAGCACAAAGTGTGGTACAATACAATGTCTGTCCCACTGATAGGTAAGCTGTAGCCATACCTAATGAGTTGTGTGTACAGTTTGTTGTCACTGATATGGTGTGGGGTGACAGAGATGTTTATTAAGAACTATGGTAAACTTGCTGTATGAGTTGCTCAGACCTGTTTCTATTTTTATGTCTTTCAGCCAAGATGTCACATACATGGCTACCAACTTATTCAGCTGCTGAAAATGAAGTACTGCTCACCTATTTAATCCAGCACTACCCTGTCCTGTTTGGTCAGGCTGCCCATGAGCAGCAAGAGTGGACTGCCCTGTGGAATGACCTAGACCACAGGGTCAGTGATGTCGGACTGCACAACTACATTTATGAGCAGGTCTTGCATCATTGATCTGACCTGTTAACAATGCACATCAGCATGCTGCTGCAGTCTGGGGGGATCACCTCATTACAGAGGGGGCCATGCCATCCATCCCCCAATGAAACATTTGGAGGAGCTCCTGGCCAGGCTCGTGGCACCTGCCCATCTGGCCAGCCATAAACTGCATGACACCTTTGTGGAGGGGGGTGCCACCCACACACCCACCATGGAGCATGCAGGTAAGTCCACAGAGCACATCAGTAGACCACTGTTACATATGCATCCACATTGGTACAGGTAGATCATGCATATCTGACATGTCGTAGATATATTGTGTTGCTGCATAGTAGTGGTAAACAGATGTCCATATGTGGTAGTATTGTGGAAATGTACCATTGATGTATTGTAATACTGCACCCACCCTGTAGCACTGCCACAGGTGTGACCACTGACATAGCATCTCTCACCCTCTTATGTAGGTCCCTCTGCGATACCACCAAGTCAGCAGCCTGTAGCTGGTGAGTATGGTTTATGTAGATGCTTGCCAACACATCGGGCATGTAATGGTGATGGTATATTTCATGCACACATATAACACACTTATGCAGAATGCATGCTGTATATGTGCAGGCATTGTTGCTGTGAAATGCACGGCATCACAGGGGTGACCATGATGGGGTATTGGAAGGGTATGTCAGACACCTGCATGTTAACTAACATCCTTTTCATTGTGGAAGGTGTCCACAGGGAGTAACATAATGGTGGGAGACATGGCCTACAGTAGGGACATGTTTGGAACAACACCCATATACAGTACAACACCAGTGTATATACCTGTAGGATAATGGCAACTGCTGCAGAGATACACTATGGCATAAAACATTACAGTAGTCTACATTATCAGCTGGGAGTAGGCTGTAAAATGTGGTGTTCAGTGTATGGGACACTGCAAAGTGACATACATGTGTAGGGCTTACTTGTCATGCATCTGCAAAAAGGCCGAAGGAGGGGGAGGTTGTCAGCATGACACACCAGTGCACTGCAGCAGGGATCCTAAGGATGCTAAGAATGACTGTATCTGCACATAGTCAGGTTCAGGACCTGTGGCAGACATAACCTTACCCCCACAGCAATAGTGATAGCAGTGTGTGAACACCAAGGGATATGCACATGAGTAGACCTTGCAATCATGCAGATTAAGGGACATGTGTAGGGCAGACTGAACATGCACTGGCAATTGCAGATGGCACACATTGGTATAGCCCCGCCAGGAGTAGTGACTGCTCTAGCACTCACAACAAGAGGTGCGACAAACCATCAAAGCACACATATGCCCACACGGAGTGTATGCATCACAGTCAGCATCCACACACCTAACACATTCCATAGACACTGCATGTGAAAGTACAATACATATGTCACATATTGGGCTCATGTACTGTTAAGATATGCAGTGATGTGGTCCCAATGCAGATCACGGATGGGTGCATCATATCAAGAAGGGTGTGTGCACCCCCACCCCCATAGCCACTGTATACTCTGATGGTTGTTAGTGTAAGAGTATTGGATTGGTCATACAGGCTCTGCTGCTGTTGAGAGCTGTAAATCAGACATCAGCCATTCACAAATGGCATCTGTCCACATTTCATCTCAGGTATGTGTTGCTGAAAAACATAGAGGCTTTGAGCATTAAAGCTGACATAACTGACACAGTACTACACATTACACAATGGGTTGTACACCTGTGAGGTGTGGTGCTCAGTACATGGCAGGGTGCAGAATAGGAGCACAGCAATAATGCATACATGTGTGCAGTGGTATCCAGGGGAAGGAACATCACCTAGTGACACAGCACATGCATCACACACATGTATACTGTTACTAGCATAGACTGACTATAGCTGCACTGCATGCTGTTGTGTACCATATGTTCTCCATGTTGACAGATGGGTAATAGGAGGACTTAGTGTACTATCATTGTGCAACCTCACCTGTATGTGTGTGTACATCCTGGTGGTTAGTTAGTTTGTCTGTAGGGTCACTCTGGTGAAGTGGAGGGAGGCTGATGCATGTAGGATGCATGTGTGCATGTGTGTGTGTGTTTGTGTGGGTGGCCATGTATGCACATGTGTGAATATGAGTTGTTCATGCAGCAATACCTCCCTTTGGGACCGTGCAGTACATGTAAATGGACTGCCACATTACACACCAGGAATACTTGTCATGTATGTAATCACAGGACAGCTGATAATATAATAAGGCCTGTAGCATGGAACAGGCATTTTGAGGGAAGGTAGATATCAGGTATACTCTTAATATCAAATTCAGCAGAGCGGTGACCTACAACCCATGTATGCAGCACTACAGATGCATTGGGGAAGTACTAGTCAACACCAGGAGTGTATCCATAAATTACAGTTGTCACATGATAGGCTGATTGAGCAGCATATCTGGCATGTACTGAACAATACATACACATGCCACACCAGTGCATGATATTATGGAGTGAACATAGTAGCCCACATATAGGGGCCATGCTCATGATGTCCGGACATACCAAGGGTGAACACTGAATGACAGCAGTGAGGCCATCTAACACCACTGCACACAGGCCAGGCAGGTAATGTGGTAACAGGTCTTGTGTTGTGCTCACTTGTCTAGGCATTTAGAGGACTGATATGTTAATGAGTGGTAACACTGTGTGTATGTTACCATGCATAATGCAGGATGGGGAACAGATGGAAATATATGTGGGACTGTCTGTAAAGTCACAGACAGGTAGGTATTATTGTAGTGTGTGTGTGTGTGTGTGTGTGTGTGTGTGTGTGTGTGTGTGTGTGTGTGTGTGTGTGTGTGTGTGTGTGTGTGTGTGTGTGTGTGTGTGTGTGTGTGTGTGTGTGTGTGTGTGTGTGTGTGTATATACTATTAGGCAATGCTGTACAGGTTTTAAAGTGTGTTTATTGTTTTCCACCACAGGTGGTGAGGTGGGTCAGGGTCCCTCCTGCATGCAATCTGATGTTAGAGTCCATACTGATACCAAAGATGATGATAGTACTGTTGAAGCAAAGGAGGGGTTGTCAGGGGCCGAAGAAGTGCCATCATTTGACATCCCCCTTTTAACCACCCCACCCTCGCACACAGTTTCAGTGCCTATACATATCCCATCATCAGTGGCCATAAAGGAGAGACAGCTGGAGTTAGGTGGCTGTGCACAGGGAAGTGTGGTAACCATGCCTACAGTGTCTGGTCACAGCAGACATAGCTGGCTGTCTGGCAGGGCACCACATAAGTAGATGTCCAAGGGCACTCATTGTAGGGTCACTGGACATCATGCTCCTGGTAGAGGCAACATAGCTGGTACCAGCAGGCACATGTTTCAGGCTGTCAGGGAGGTGCAGGCATGTATAGAATGCTACACCAGACAGGGCCTAAGGCTGCAGAGGGCTGCTCTCACATCTGCAAGTGACAATGTCTGTGAACTGGCAGGTATGATCTGTGCATTAACTGAGTTCATGAATATACGGTCAGGTCAGATGACGGCCCTCATCAACGTGGTCTGACTGTGCTTGAATGTGTGGTGGGAGTGTGGCAATGGCTGCGTGGACATAGGCCAGCAACACCAACAGCTGGCAGTCAACATGGACATGCTAGGACATCAAGGGGCTCCCGTAGTGGCAGTACCATCCCCAGCAGTGCAGGGGGGTGCTGTCCACACCACACCACAGCAGGCCACGTGAACATGGCACTGGCCAGTCCCAGGAGGGGCCTTGTACCAGCGGACATCTGTCATCAGCAGGTGAGAGTAATACATCGAGGCCTGTACCTGGATATGCCCATGGAACCCCTGGCAGGCACAGTCCATGTGTCAGTGGCCGGAGACATTAAACTGCACACCCTGCCAGGTATGGTCTGCAGCTGTCCATAAACACCTGTGTAGGGCAGCCATATAGCAGAACTGTGTGCATGCATACCCACACACTATACAAACACACCTAGGGCAACCCCATACCTACACACACCATAGCACCATGCCCAGCTCACCACAGTACACCCCTCACCCACACACACATGGTGTCAAATGTATGGCCCACCCTCAGCCTCTGGCAAACCAACATCACACCCTGTGCATATGCTGATACCTGTGCCACATCCCTGTCATCCATACCATCAATGCATGGACAGGCTAATATGGTTCTGACACACACAGTGACTGTACTACAGTGCACCACAGTACTACAGTGTAACATGTAAGGAGTAAAGTGTAATGCATATATGGCAGGTAGTGTAGCCATCCAGCAATGATGCATTATAGCTCTTAGTAACACTGGTTGATTGTGGTCTCCATAATGTTAGCCATTTGTGTTGTAGGTGTACATGTGTCAGCACGAGGATGGTCTGCAGTCATATGCCACAACAGGGTATGGCACTGTGGTGACACCATGGCTGTGACATATCTGGGGTACAGTTGAACACATGTCACAGGTTACTAATATGGTTATTGCCTGTGCCACATGAACAGGTGACCCGCTAAGGTGTGTATACCCTGCAACCTGATGTAGACCCATCAACATACATGCACTCTGTTACTTGGCAATACTGGGATTAGATCCCTACCTAGCTATGTAGTGATACTGAAGTGTGTGGCTTACAGTGCACAAACCACACAGCATTTACGGTGAGATGTGTTGCAGGTTACAGGTTACATGCAGAACATCCCCAGACATGTACAGCATGCTAATGGGGGATGTAATGGGCATATATGGACACTATGTAGTGTGACATCATACCTTCATATACACATTAACAGACACATAACAGGCAGACGTACATCTGAGATACCAGGGCCTATCGCTGCTAACTAACTTGACTGTGTGTCCAGTGTGTTACAGGTAGGCTGCACACAGCACATGCATAACTGGCTTGGATTGTGGTATCAGTTACCTGTATGGTTGATGGTGACAGTGGTAACCATAATGTGGTACATGGGACATATACTGAGTGTACCTTGGTGTAATGACAGTGTACACAGCACCCACATCCCCCAGTGGATATTGTACTCCCTAAAATTTATGATGATGCTCTGCCATACCCACCATCACACATTGACCATGACTGCAATACAACCCATAGTATACCCCAGCAGTTGTACTACAGGGATATGCATCTAATGCACATGCCACATGTAGTAGGATGTTGCATTGTCTTGCCTCACCTATGGGCAGCAACAACACTATCTGTACTACTGTGTGGCAATGGATATTGTAATAGGAGTATGTGGCCTCAGAATGCTGTACCCTACAGATATACAGACATGCACAAACACACACACATGTCAGGACACAATGGATATCCCATGCCTATCAACCCATTTGTAAAACACTGTTGTGCTGGTACAGCAAGGCTCATGTAGCTAGTATGGGGAGGAGCTTAACAGGGTACATGTAATGTCCCATACAGCAGCAGCCACAGCTGACTATGGCAATGGGTGTTGCTTTGGTTGTGAAGGCCCTCATGGAATTTCAAAGTACAGGTGTGCTAACACACAGACACTGCTATACTCAGTCATGCACATGTACACATGTGCCAATACAGGGGCACATCACTGAAGGTGGTCGTAGTTGTGTACCTACCTATTGTCCAAGAAGAGATGGATTGTGTAGGGGTTGTGTGTACAGTGGTATCCTTCCACCTGCAAGGTGGCAGCAGGCAATCTATCAACAGACACTACTGTGGTGACTCTAAGGGTGAGAATGACATGCATCAGCCAATCCTCCAGGTGCCTCCTGCACATGGCCACTGAGGTGATCAAGTTGATATATATGCAACATGCATTACAACACATGGCTAGTGTCTGTAATGGAGACCTGTACCAAAGCATGTTCTGTTGATTGTGGTAGTGTAGTGGAGGTACCCGTGTCATTTGGTGTGTACTAGGTGACATCTCCTATATGTGCCAGTTCTTACACAGCTGGGCAGACATGTCAGTGTCAATCAAGCTTAGGTTGCCTGTACATATCCCAGTTGGATACCTGCCATCTGCACATCTGTACAGGGACTGACAGTCATCAGCTTGGCAAGTAGCTATACAGTAGGATGAGTGTGTTGACAGATAAACATTTGACAAATATATGTATGCCATAACTACATGACAGAAGCCCTCACTAACATGTGTTGTACAGACAGTAGTCTACAGTTACATTCCACATGTTGGATCATTACCCAGTAAGGGGTATATACTGTTACACAGCTCACATTCCAGGGATACAAAAGGGAGACCTCAGTGTCCAGCTATGCTTGCAGGTGTGCCTGTTGTCAGTACTACATTTAGCACTCTGCTCTTGCCTGGGTATGCACTGTCAACAGTAGTACTGCCATGATACACTACATGTCAGTGTGACAGCACATACCCTGGCCTAATTGGTTCATAGGTTTATAGGTAGGTACTAGGCTATTGGCCCTAGGGCCTATATAAGCCTAGCCAAACAGTACCCTGTTTTTTGCCACCCAAGAAAAGTGCCACATAAGTGATCCCTGGGGTGAATTTCCTTTCTCCCATCCAATCATCAAGATTTTTCTTGAAGAGTGCTAATGAGAAGCTTTGTTTGATATAGATAGGTAGCTTGTTCCAGAGTATGGGAAGTCTCTGGGACAAGAATCTATCCCTCCAGCATGTTCTGTTTATTGTGGTGACAAGGTTTATGTAAATAGAGTGTGTAGCTTGAATGGATTGTGATTTCTTTAAATGGAGCATGTCCAACAGCTCTGGGTTTGACATAGCTTAGTATTTTAGGCAGAGATTGCCTCTGAGTAGGCGATATGCGACAGAGTAAGGCTGGAGTTTTTTGAGACGGTCTGTGTAGGGCATCTGTTTGAGGCCAGTAATCCTCTTTGCGAGGTATTTCTGTGGCTTTTCCAGTTGTTGTATATGTCTTGTGAGGTACATACCAAAAGGGGCATTTTACTCTATAATGGGTCTAATGAGTGATGAGTAGAGGGGAACAATGACCTCTTTTATCCTGGATGAGAAACCTTCTGTGGTGAGGTGTGCCATGTAGAAGGATTTCCTGACTACTGTGACGATGCGATTATCAAAGAAGAGACAACTGTCCACCTGCGTCCCAAGGTCTCTTACCACACTTTCGGTGTTAAGTAGACAACCACCTATGTGGTAGTTCAGGGGTACAGAGTTTTTACCAAAAGGGATAACAATGCACTTTTTGACATTGCGCTTGAAGCCATGGCTTTGATACCAGGCATCTGTCTCAGTGAGGCCCTTTTGTAGGATGTCAACATCGTTAGGAGTTTCAATTATGGCTCCTAGTTTGCAGTCATCTGCGAACTTCATTAGCCAAAGACCTTCTGTGTTAGCCAGTACTTCAGAGAAGTAGATATCAAACAGGAGAGGACCTAGGACTGAACCCTGTGGTACTCCACTAGTCACTGGTCTGAAGTTGGATTTAGAGTCTGCTACTTTCACAGGGTGGGTTCTGTCAGTGAGCCAGTTGGCAACCCACCTTGTGACATTGGGATTTATACCTATTTTTTTTCAGTTTATCTATAATTCCCAGAGTGGGGGATGGTGTCAAAAGCCTTGGTGAGATCTAGATAGGCTGTGTGAACCACCTTACCCTCATCTACGGCTTTGGTGACTGCTTTAAAGAAGTCTGTCAGGTTTAGGAGACATGATCTGCCTTTTACAAACCCGAACTGGGTAGGGTCCAGAGTTTGGAGATTACCAATGTCATTGTTTATAAGTTCCATGATGATAAGTTCCATAGCCTTGGAGGCCAGGCTCGTCATGCTAATGGGGTGGTAGTTCCTGGGGTCTGTGGTGGCTCCCCCTTTGTGGAGTGGGATAACCATTGCTGTGTGCCATTCAGTGGGCACAACGCTGAGGTGAGGCTATGATTGAACATGGTACTTAGGTGGGGTGCCAGTTCATTCTGTAGTTCATGTAGAATGCAGCCTGGGATGTTGTCAGGTCCCATGGATGCTGTGTTCTTGGCTTTGGAGAGTGTGTTTTTTACCTGTGCAGCCATGATTACAGGAACATTGTAGTCTTCTGGTATAGAGATGGGCCCTTTAGGGGATGAGAGAGGGGTAAAGTTAGCACTGTACCTATCTGCCAGGATATTGGCAATATCAGTTGGTTCTGTATATTTAGTGCCATTGTGCTGTAACTCAGAGCAGATCTGAGTGTTGCCATTGAGATTCTTGACATAGCAATAGAATGCTTTGTGGTTGTCTTTAGAATCCGTGGCGATTTTGTTTTCGTAACTAGCTTTGGAGGATTTTATGAGGGATTTCAACTTCTTACTGAGGCTGACCATGGAGTTCCTCCAATTATGGGAATTTACTCTTTTTTGCAACAGTTTCTTTCTTCTGTTGTAGAGTTTGTTTGTGGCAGGGTCCACCAGATTGGCTTCCTTTTTTTTGGAGGAAAGCATCTTGGTTCTGCTAGGGATTGCACGATCCATGCACTCCTGTATGTGCCTATAAAGTGCAATTGTATACGATTCAGCAGCTGTATCTCTATTGTCCATCAGCATGGGTGTCGTGAAATTTGCCACTTCTATCTTAAGAAGCATGAAGTTGGCTTTGGAGAAATTTTTTACGATGGTTTCCCTAATGTGGGGGGTGGGATGTGGATGTCTAGGATGATTTGCTTGTGGTCGGATCTAACCAACGAGGAATTGACCTCTGTGCCCATGTTGGTAATGACCAGGTCGAGGATATTGCTGCCCCTGGTGGGGGTGTGGATAAGTCAATCCAAGGTGTTGGAAATCATTAATTCCAGAAAATGTTGAGCACAAGAGTTGGTACATGAATATTTTTCCCAGTTAATGTTGGGGTAGTTGAAATTGCCCATTCATAGGGTGTTAGGTTGTACCCTAATATTTTCCAGTGTATAAAGAAATGAAGAGTGGGAATCCTGGGGCATGGTGGGGGATCTGTAGCAAGCTACTATTTGAATTGCCATCTTGCCCAGAGTTAGTTGCACTTTGATAATCTCAGATGCATTATGCTAAGCAACTAGCCTGGAGGTATGGATAGCCTTAATGAATATGGACACGCCTTCGCCTTTAGTGCTTTGGTCCATGTTAGGTGGCCGAATGGTGTGGTATGAATTATAGCCTGGTAATGCAGGGGTGCTCTCTGGATCCTTGAACCAGGTCTCTGTCACTGCACAGATGTTGATGTTCTCCATTTGGAGGTTGTATAAAGGTTAAGATGTTTACTTCACAGACAAAAGGTGCAGCATTTGATTCTCACATGGGGTAATTGGCTAGGCTTAGAATGGCCTACAAGGGCAGTTATGCTAGAACTAATCTATGAACCTGTGAACCTTTACATGTGGGTTGGGAGGGTGGCCTAATGGTTAAGGTGTTTGCCTTACAAGCACAAAGTGCAGGATTTGAGTCTCACAAGGGATAATTAGCTAGGCTTAAAATGGCTTGCAAGGGCAGTTAGCTTAGTACTAATCTATGAACCTATGAACCTATGAACCTATGAACCTATTTTAAAGAATGCCTCGAGTGAGTGCATTTTGAGGTTTAGACTTCTAGCTTTAAGTAGCATTACCCTCAGATTTTGCTTGCTTGTACCTGTTATGGTGGTAAATTTGTCATTTGAATCTTGCCTAAAAAAGGCACTATAGGGGTGGCAAGAGCCTTAGCCAGTATCCGGAATCCCAAGGGTGGCAGGTGCAGGCCATCTCTGGCAAAGCATCGTGGTTTGTCAATCATGTCATCCCAGGCAGACAGATTCTGGATCCCCTTAGAATGACACCAGAAGCTTAGCCAATTGTTGAAGTCAATCATTTTGCCCTTGTACTATGGTATCATTCTGGGTGAACACAGCATGCTACTCAGGTCTAGGGTCATACCTGCCTGGGCTATAAGATTGGACAGCCCCTCCAAGTATCTTTTCATGTAGTCCAGGGAGGTACATCTCAGGTCATTCACACCAACATGGACAATTACAGAGTCATATTTGTACGTGTTGTGGAGTGACCTGAGTGCATGCATTATGTGGCAGATCCTGGCACCTGACAGGCAGCTGACAGTAACTTTCTCCTTGTTTATCCTGTTGAGTGGAACATCAGTGCACCTGACTATAGTGTCGCCTGTGACTAGAGTGTTGGGTATGTTGTTATGTCTTATGGGCTGTGGTTAAGTGGCACACTGAGTTTGTGGGCTATGTGTCATTTGGGTTGTGTTGGGGGGGGGGGATGGAGGTTTCTTGCGTTTCTGCTTTGGTGGTCCCTGTTGCTTGGGTAGATTTTTTTTTTTGAGAGCCTCCGCGAATGTAGGTGTGTGTTTGTATTTCTATGTGTGTGTTTTAGTGGTGTAGGTTTTGAAAGACTATGTGATGAGTGTGGTGTGGTGCAAGTGTTTACCTTCTCCTCTTGACTGTCTAGTCCAGTCTTGGGTGAAGAGAGCTTTGCTTCCAGTTTAGCTATATAAGTGCATCTCTCACAGGTTGTAGTGATGGGTGGTACGAGGAGAGGGCTGTCTATGTACATGAGACAATTGCTGCATTGCCACAAGATGCCCAGATTCATCAGGTAGACAGGAGAAAACACTGGAAGCTGACCCTTAGACATGCCTGGATAGGTGCTTATTTATTAAGTACTAAAAACTGTTTTCCTCTAGACAAGTGAGGAAAGTTGATTGCTGTAGTAATTTGTGCTTACAATGAGTTCTGAACAAGTGCTGAGCTCAAAGAAACAGATTTGAGTGTTGAAACTAGAAAACTGGCTAGTTTTAAGAAACAAAATTAAGCTTGAAGGCTCCCCTCCAACACAGAAGGGCATGGGGGCTCAGAAGCTTACAAACAGTCTTGGATACAGCAAATCTGTATCTGGACTAGACTTACAGGAAAGGCAGGAAACAAGATTAGAATTTTTTTTTGTAAAGTGGAAAGGGGAAAGGAGGAGCAGAAACTAACTGGGTTGGCCTTCTCCAATGTTCTCCCTGGATTAGGTAGAATGAGGTAATGACACTAGACTGGGAGGAGTGTCCTAGATCAAATTTACAGTAGGGGCGGGCAACTGCAAAGCCACCAAGTATAAAAACAGGATACCAATACGGAGGGGGTGGTAAACAAAAATTAGAACAAATAAACCCAACAAGATGCTTAACAATTGTAGAAAATTCTAGTTAATTCCTCACACACAGTGAAACTAGCTAGCAAAGTATATGCAGACAATAAAAGTGCTATAAATAACTCAGAAATAAACAAAAAGCAGGATACTTAATGTTATATATCACAGATTAGTTAGCTCAGAGCCCTTCCACTGACTTCCTCTGATTAGCTCAGTGTGAAATGGCAGAAACACTCACAAGTTAACTTCTTAAGTAACAAAGCTGAAACCTGAAACAACTTTTAAAAAAGCTTGAAAGAACTAATGAGGTGCTTACTCCAAGGCGTAGTCCAGACAATGCCAGTCAGCCAATGACCACAAACAATTCACTCTCACTGAAATGCTATACTGGCTTTGGCTAAGCTATGATGGCCTGTAACATGTGCTCAGACACACAACCTCTACTAACAAACAACTAGGCCCAAAATACAAGCCTGAATATGGACAATGCTACACTACCAACACTACCTAAGTAGAAAAAAAAAACTGCAGAAATGTTTAAACAGATAAAGGATCAAGGAGACTCTAGAGAATGCAAATTATATGATACATTCCTAGCAGGAAATCAGAACAAACAAACCCACAGATTATATAGCTCAGAGCCCTTCCTCCGACTTTTTCTGATTAGCTCAGTGTATGTATACCCCTGTATGTAACACATTCACATGAATAACAGTGCTGTGCAGGCCTAATATATGTCTGTGTCCCACACATGACACTCACACCCCTTGCTACTGTAATGACAACACATAGGTGCATGTATTGTACATGGCATTACTTTCACATATTACAGATGTCAGTACCCTGCTATGTTATCAGACTGGGTGATGTGACCTGGGTACCAGGGCTAAGCCATGCTTAGCAAGTATCAGCATTGCTGCAGTATAACAGCTTAGCTGATTTGTGCACTGGTAAGCAAAGCCTACACTGTGTAAGCGCCCTTAAGTTTACCCATAGCTTAGCACTGCTTAGCTTTGCACAAACCCCACGCAAACCCACTTAAAGCTGCTCAAAACTGCCTTAACCACTCTGTATCTGACAGCCGTTATTCTGCCCGGCAACAAAATGAACAGCCCTTGCAGGTCTTGAACCCAGGACCCTGTACACTAAAATCACAACACTTAACTACTACACCATGACCACTATGAAGACAGCTATTGTTTTACCAAAATATCTGTCAATACACATATGGAGTAGTATTGAACAATTGCTTTTACATCTTAAATTGTGTAGTCCTTGTTATTAATATGACTGTTACATTACATATGTTGTTTTATCATAATGTACACATAGCAGATACAAACAGTGAGATACATCTGGGAGAGTATACACAATCGTGAGGTTTACACATGACAGGAATATGGTTATATACATATAATAGTCCTATATATGTCTACATGTACATACACATGTATACTCATACATATGTCTGTATACACATCTGTATAGTGCAATATATATATATATATATATATATATATATATATATATATATATATATATATACATATATATATATATATGTATATATAGCTATATATATATATATATATATATATATATATTTTATATATATATATATATATATATATATATGTATATATATATATATATATATATATGTATATATATATATATGTATGCACATCCTATGTGTTAGTTATGTTGGTAGGTATATATATATATATATATATATATATATATATATATATATATATATATATATATATATATATATATATATATATATATATTTAAAACTATATGTGCATACATATCTATTCTGATATACCTACTACTGTCAATATATATGCAGATATCCATACGTATCTCAATCTGTATATGTGTAGACATATATTGCTCTGTATATTTATATATCTGAGTGTTTATATGTATATCTGTGTACATATCATATCCATCTATGTATGTCGCTATGTATATGTGTATATATCTATATAGATATCTAGACAACTATATATACATATATGTTCACCATATGTCCTGAACATGGAGTGGAGCCCTACCTGAGCCCCTATAATCCCAACTTCATAGTACAAGGTAATGTCGAGTATGTATTGCAGGTATATTTGTAGACTATTGCTACTGTAATAGGGATTGTCTTCACAGACATGGTGTGTGTGGGAGGTCAAATCTGTTTTTAACATGTGCGCCATTGGCTACTGACAGACATCCTAAGGACATCATAGTACAGTACCACTGCTAGCACAGTAATGCTCCTGTGGACTTCAGCAGAGATATGTCCAATATATGTGTACAGTCTGACACACTCTGGACAGTCCAGAGGTATACACAGAACCCCTTAGTACAAGACGTGGAGCAAGCCTGAGAATGTGGATGTTAACAGCCATGTAGATGGGTATAACACGTAACTACTGGTATACATTTTTCCCCATAGGTTATGCATTCACACACCCCTGTCTGTCCTGACACATAATAACTACTGGTATAGAGGTGCCATAGCCACATACTATCCACTTGTTATTGACATACATCTGTGCAGCATCCCACTGCTTTGTCTAACATACATGACTGTTATGGTGGCCTTGCAGCAGTACATTTGGCAAGTATCTGGACATGACATCTCACTGGGTAAGTACACTAAGCTGCTAGGCATGTAACAAAGCCCTGTGCAGGCTACCGGCAGACTGGCGCAACACTGGCCTACATTTTCTATGTGGGAATACACATGTACCTGCATATATAGCAGGCTCAACAGGCATGACACAGCACAGAGTAACAGGCACCTGTGTGAAAGTGCATAACCACAACCATTGTGAACACAGCCACAGCCACATATGGTAAGCTAGTGTAATATTACAGTATATGGACTATCTGTTCAACACCATCCTCATATATGCCACTCACACACTAACCCTACATATACTGGGCTGTTGCACAGTGTGGTTCAATGCCTGTCTGTGGTATGGGACATGTGTGTGTTTGGCCCTACAAACATGTAAGCCGATAGTGTAACATACAGTGGAGCAGCATGTAGCATCCGATAGAACAGGACCAAGAACAATGACATCTACCACAGTCTGTACATAGGACACGGTACATATTAACAATACACACACTGTCGACAATCACCACAAGTACACAGACCTCAGTACTGTACACACAAGCACAGAATGTCCAGGTTATTTCATCACATATAACCCCTACTATACATAACGTGTAGTATTCTGATATCTCACACACTTGTTATCAGATATGATGTCACTAAATATGGTGTACAGCACATATGCACCTCTTACTGCCTGACATATGTACAAAGGTTGACAGACTTGTGGATGGAGGCACAAACACAGTGCCAATATTGACATGTTGCTGTGATAACCTCATACATTTACTGTTGTAACAGGGTCTGTTGCAACATAATTCCTGTGAGGGATATGAAGTTAGTAACTCTCACGGCTGTCACCATCTACAGACTGCAATCCTCACACTATCCTCTGCAGTTCACAGATAGGTCCTCTGTGGGTAACACATGAAACAAAAGGCACCATACACTGCCCAGTCTACAGATGACCCTACAGATGGGGGTTTCCCCATAAACCTAGCACTGACATAACAGGTATTATAACATGTAGGACAGCCATATCCACACACACCCTATTAACCAACATTACTCCAAATGCAATATAGCAGCACTTACAGTCTGTAGTCAGGTCAAGCACATCCCCCTCCTGTGTGTTGGCCTGTTTCCACAGTGTATGTTGCTAGAGGTAAATCCCCACTCCATCTGTGATGTTGTTTGCCAAACAACAGATCAAGTTCCTGCTCACAGTAAATGAAAAGGCCCAACACCAACATGATGTTCCTAGATATTGTAGTGTGTTTCCATGCAATTGACTATGGGAATGTTACTACAGCTGTTCCACATGCAATCAGCTAGAGGAAGGTTGCAATTCATGCAGAGGCCATCAGCTGATCCTGAGCATCATTTACAATACACATGCTGCTGCCTGAGTAAAGCAGGTGTAAGTCTCCATATCCACCAGAGAGGGAATGAGAGAGGCAGACAGAGGCAAAGATAAGTCAGGGAGGGGTGGGAGAGTAAAACTTAAGCATGTTTGTGTCACACACCTACCAGTACAGGGTATCAAACCCTGACAACTATGTAGTGCTATCACATGTCTATGCAGTTATTGGATGCACCACATAGGTTACATGTCGAGAAGCTCTCCAAAAGTATATGTGATGTTGAGTGACATCTGCAACAGCGATATGGTAGCTATACGGTAGGTGTAGCAAATGTGCCTGTCTGTATGAACAGGTGTCAGCATCAACACAGCCACACTCTCACAGGGACGCACACACATTGACACACTTGGTAGGGCCAGGAATAAAACTCATCACTAGTGAGATTGCCACAAAACAGTACTGTGCAGGTATCACATGCACTACAGGGGTCACGGAGGTTATATGGTCAAAGGGTATGTGGAGGTGTCTAAAAACAAAAATAGGCAGCAAGAATTCCAACCAGTTTATTGTTAGTGCTTTCGTTCAGAAAATACATGAACTTCTTCAGACAAAGAAACCCCAAAAGTCCTCAGTTAAAATCATACTATCAATTAAGATGAGATAATGTATACCATCATACCTCAACAGGTTGGCATTGAATGGGTTAGTGAAGTCCTATTTTTGAAAGGAACAGACCAGCAAGAGATAAATGTAATTGCGTCCATGTTAAATCTAGTTTTGAATAACAATTTTATGCTTTTTGACAAAGAATATTTTTTGCAAAAAAACGGGGTAGTCATGGGCTCCCAGTTTTGGAGGCAGTTTTGCAAATTCAGTCATGGCATTTTGGGAAATAGATTTTCTATTTCAGAGCCCCAGTTTTAAGGAAAATGTAAAATGGTACACTAGATATCAGGATGACATGTTTTTTTTTTATGTGGAAAGGAAGTCTAGATTCACTAACAACTTTTATTAATGAAATATCCAAATTTACAGTCTTCATAGATTTCACTTTTGAGTTGAACACAATCTCCATTAATTTTCTGGATGTGTCACTATCTAAAGATAAAGCCAATAATAGATTTAAGGCTAGTATTTTCAGGAAACCTACTTACTGAAACACTTTTCTACACTTTAGTAGTAGCCACCCATTCCACCAGAAAAGGGCGGTTATTAAGGGCCAACTGGTTAGGGCAGCCAGAATGGTCTCATCAGAGACTGACTTTCTGTTTGAATGTAACATATTGAAATTCATGTTTTCTGAAAGGGTCTACCCAGAACAGCTTTTTCAACAATTGTTTGATGAAGTTGTTACTAAACCTATTCTATGCAGGGGTTATGGAGAAACAATAGGTGTGACTCCCCCTGATGAGCATAGGGAGAATAGTATTAGAAATTATGATGGTAGAATAAGCTTTCTTACTACTTTCTCTATTGGTGCACATGCTATTAAGAATATTATGAATAAAAGTTGGGCTATAATATCAGAAGACAGTGTTATTAATATGAAATTGGGAGATAGACCACATATTACCTATAGAAGAGGCCTACATTTTAAAGATTTGTTGGAAAGGAACAATCAAAAATGCCCCAACAACTGGGGGATAAGAAAGTGTGGGAGATGTCAGCAATGCCAGCACATTATGGTAACTAATAAAGCTTGCATATGTAATAAAATCTACATAATTAATGGAAAATGTAACTGTGAAACAGCAGGAGTAGTATATGCTGCTTTATGCCAATGTTGCCAAAGCTACTATATTGGTAAAAGTGAAAGAATGTTTAAGCAGAGAATTTATGAACACCAATACCAAATTAGTAGGATTAATACCACAAATGCTTTGGCTAAACATATTTTAGAACACCCCGCACATAAATTCTAGTTTACAATATTACAACAAATAGTTAGGAAAATTAGAGGTGGGCCAGGAAATTAAAACTTGAATTACAGGAACTTGTTTGGCAAATTAAAACATATGCACATGTTCCACCAGGGCTTAATGAATACTACTTGATAAAATGTATTTTGAAATTGAAAGTTCTTCCAAGATGAAATTTGGTTGAATAACAACTTTTCTATTAGTTAAATGAATTTATGAATATTTATTTATACATATTTATCTTTATACATTTATACAAATTTTATATTTCCACTTGTTTGAGCTGTTTAAGTTATCTAGCATTTAACAATATTTAGATTAACTTATCCACATAAGAAAATAAGTAATAACACTGAGGTGTTGCGGTTTTAAAATCGTTGCTGATTTTTAAAAAAACATTTATATTTATTCACATATACATTTTACCTTGTATAACACTGGCTGTTTAAATTTCTTAAATTATGTTAATTGGTTTTATAATTAATTATCTCATCTTAATTGATAGTATTGTTTTAACTGAGGACTCTTGGGGTTTCTTTGTCTGAAGAAGTTCATGTATTTTCTGAATGAAAGCGCTAACAATAAACTGGTTGGAATTCTACAGCTTGCTGCCTGTTTTTGTTTTTGGTTGCAAGTTTATTTTTTGTTTTATGTGGAGGTGTCTGACATCAGACAGTTGCTTCAGTATGCCAATGGTGGTTGTATTGAGTGCCAATGTGGTCATAGGCATCATACAACACACAGACATAGGGTGCCAATACTGACATACATGGGTGCATTGCTTCATGGGTGTGTAGTGCTTGACTGTGCCAGACGGCTATACAAGGCTAGGTGATGGGTATACTTTGGCATCAGGCAACTTGACAATGGTCTGCAGTGTGGCTAAGGGGTATAGTGTCTGGATAGGCCTACATGGGTGAGTATTGTATTCACCATCCAGTCACCTGGGTAACTATTGCGTGTGGCCAAAGCTGTGCATTGCTTGCCATATATGTGTTCCTTAGTCCATGACATGGATGGTGTCTGGGATGTGCACACCTCACACATGCATGTACAGTGACATGTGGAACTGTACCTGGGGTGTCTGGCCCATGTTGTGTACATAGATTGTTATCATTAGATGTGCCAGTCCTGGCCTCATGTGGCAGGAACTGTTAATGGACAGCAGGTTGACCCTGCACCTACATTGATAGCATGATACCAGTATTTCCTGGTGTCAGTGACATCTGTCCATACAGGTCATGTTTCACAGGCATGACATGTCCTCTGTGGGTCACATTTGATGGCACCACAGGTGTTGCAGGTGTCCAGTAGGCAACATAGAGAAGGTGCACTGTTGGCATGTACGTGCCTATTGGACTGATGGACAGTATGCCATGCCCTCTGTAGCTCACTTGAATCACACCATGGTTACTATCAGTGGGCAATATGCGGGGTACTACCATGTTGCCTAGGCAAGTGTGTGTGTGTGTGTGTGTGTGTGTGTGTGTGTGTGTGTGTGTGTGTGTGTGTGTGTGCGCGTGCATGTGTGTGTGTGTGTGTGTGTGTGTGTGTGTGTGTGTGTGTGTGTGTGTGTGTGTGTGTATGTGTGTAAGAGACATGGGTTGAGAGTGTTCTCTGGGTAATAAAAGGGTTGCTAAATTTGTTCACCTGGCCTTGATGTCACATGTAGGGGGATGGATTTGCAACCAGCCTCTCTGCTATTTCACATCAGTTATCCCTGTACAGTGGACATTGTGATATATACTAGAGCCACCATATAAAGAATTTGAAAAACCTGCTCCATATTGAGTCCAGTTGTTACACACTCACACCAACCTCCACATAAGATATAAATGACAGACATGCACACACACACACACACACACACACACACACACACACACACACACACACACACACACACACACACACACACACACACACACACACACACACACACACTTTTCCATGTTTGGGATTAGAACTCCTACCTAACTAGTTTATCACACTACAGCAGTACGCAGTTATGGGATGCACCGCAGAGATTACTGGGCTACACCTTTCCCAAAGGTGTATTTCACAGTGAATGACATCAGCAGCCTTGCCAAAGAAGGGTATTTGAATTGTGCATGCGACTAGCCTAAATAGCATTGCTCTCTACAGAGACACACGCACACAAACACACAGTTGCCATGTCTAGGATTAGAATTCCTACCTAACTAGTTTATCACACTACAACTGTACACAGTTATAGGACGCACCATGGAGATTACTGTGCTATAGTTTTTCAAAAGGTGTAGTTCACAGTGAATGACATTAGCAGCCTTGACAAAGTAGGGCATTTGAATTGTAGTGAGTCTGACTAGCCTAAAAAGCATTACTCTCTACACAGACAGGCACACAGTTGCCATGCCTGGGATTAGAACTCCTCACTAACTTATTTATCACACTACAGCAGTACACAGTTAATGGTACACTCCACAGAGATTACTGGGCTACATCTTTCACAAAGGTGTATTTTACAGTGAATGTCATCAGCAGGCTTGCCAAAGTAGGGCATTTGAATTGTAATTCGTGTGACTAGCCTAAAATGCATTGCTCTCTACAGACAGAGACACACACACACACACGCACACACACACACACACACACACACACACACACACACACACACACACACACACACACACATACACACACACACACACACACACACACACAGGCACACAGTTGCCATGTTTGGGATTAGAACTCCTACCTAACTAGTTTATCACACTACAGCAGTATGTAGTTACAGGACACACCACGGAGATTACTGGGCCACACCTTTCCCAAAGGTGTATTTCAAAATGGATGACCTCAGCAGGCTTGTCATAGTAGGACTATGGGGAGGGCAGTGTGTATGCATGGGCCATAACCCATTCATCTAGTGGTTGTCACACCACATGCAAGCACACAAAGGGTTATATTCCACAGTTACGTGTATACAGCTGCTAGATGACTACTTCCTTGTACAGTCATGTTGCACAGCTAGCACTTGCACCACATAGTCTGTAATGCTGATGGATACCGGTGGCTACTGTCTACAATGAGTGACATTTACACCTCATGTGGTTGTAGCCATTTGTCTGTGTGCTGGGTGGGACTGGCCTCATAATGGATAGGTCCTTGTCACGGTCACTTGCTTCCACACATCTATGTACGTCTTCTTTTGGCATATTATAGTGTGTTGTTCTTGGCTATGTGTCTGTATTCCTATCCACTGTGTGTGCAAGGCATGACTGGTGCATACTGAGGTGTGTATGCACTAACATCTGCAAATGCCAGATATGTATGGTCCACTGTTGTTTTCAGACATGGGCTGCATTTGTTCAGGTGTGTGAGCATGCACAGTATGACCTTTCAGTATGTTGTCTGACATTGCCTTCACTTCTCTAAGTGTGTGAGCATGCCCAGTACGCCCTTCTGTATTGAATGTGTGGATCGATTCCAGGTAGTTTGTACTCCAATGCAGACCTTTGTGTTGTACACCTACAGGTAGCAAACTGTTTCTGCAGGGTATCCATCGATCATTTGGCAATATGGGGACAAACTGTGCAGGGGATAGTGTGTACTGTAGGTGATTGTGTCTGTGCTGCTTCTGCTGCATGGTACTGGTGTTAGCAGAGATATTCAGACATGTGTACTGCTACACATTATGATGTTTTCTCTTTTCTTGTACTGTTAGGTGGACATTCTTGCTCACAGTGGTGTCTTGGGGGACAAGGGTGACTGCAGCTGTGTCTGGTATTGTGGGCAGCACATATGTATTCATGGTAAGTTATGCCACTCTGGAAGGGGAGCTGCATGCACTTGCTGCTGGGTCTGTGCATCCGGTTCAGCACCTTGGTACAGTGCTGACAGAGGATCCTATACGTGTACATCCATCTACATGACAATATGGCCTTATCTTGCTGTGGCAATGCCTCACAACTGTACAGATTCACACAGGTTACCCAGAGGCAGGGGCCATGGGTCAGGACATTGCCCCCCTATTATGGTGTATGGGCAGGTGTGTAGCCACCCATTTATGTATTTGCAGTCAGGGATAGTGTGTGCACACAGCTTGGTGTCGGACCTTGCAAATTCCATGCTGCCCATGCTCCCACCCCCCCTGTTTTTCTAACCTCTTCCCCATACATTATGCATACATTCTCTGATATTTTCCCTAAAGGTATCACCCTATCACAGGTGTGTGTTAGTGTTGGCCCACAGTTCATGCAGTGGGACATAGTGGATATGTTACTGTGGTTTGTCTACATGGCCTTGCATACATCTTATGTGTAGTGTGTTATGTTGTTATTTGGGTAAACATGAGATAACATGCATTGGCAGTACGTGTGAGACACAGGCCTTTGGCAGGGACCTGTGGGCCATTAGGTGTTGCTGCGGGCCAGATTTGGCAGGCCATTGCATTCTGTCAGTCCTACATTCTCAGACCACCATACAGTATATTCCCCTGGGGTGACAGGGTAGGTGTGATAGGTGTTCATGCCAATACCTTCTATCAGTCTTGATCAGGTGGTGTGGATTCTGGCTGGGTGCTACCTACAGCTAGGGACACACCTGCATGGGATACCTGCACTTTATGCTGCATTCTTCCGCTATTGCCATATACAGATGGGGTCATATTGTACCCATTCCCCATAGCAGGGATATGACCAGAGAGGCACCTGTGGGTGGTGTTTGCATGAACTTGGTGCATGTGTGCTATGGAGACTACTTGCATCTGACACACAGATATGCATGGGGCATTCCAGTTATGCAGGCATGTGCAGGTACATCAGCTGTTTCCCAATATATATCAGCCCTACCTCCTTTGCAATTTGCAAATGTCCGGGCAGACATCACCGGTATCCCCTACTACAGGACCAGTTAATGTGATGCATACCTGTATGTTCAATTCCAAGGGTGTATCCATTACACAGTGACAAAATGTATACTGTATGTCTGGGGTACTTTCCCCTGTGTACTACTTGTATATCTAGCCCAACAGCCATGCCATGTCAGTCTTTCAGATGGTGACACATATTACCACCATACATTTACAATGGCTTACTGCTAGCATGTGTTATACTGGTGGGAATTGTCTTTGGCACTGCAGTTGTGAGGGCTTGTCCCTGTCATCAGCAGTAGTGGGCAATGGCCACCAGGTCTTACGTCAACATGCATAAATACTGACCACTCTCACACAATATGAAACAAACACACCGACCTAACACACAGACCTGCATATTGTGCAAATGTTACAACCTATCCTGCTACCTTGGCCACCTCTGGGCATCTGTGCTCCACTGGTATTACACCTACACATACATGTTATAACATTTCTACATAGGGTTGTGGGGGGGCACACATGACTGTTACGACGTGTGTACATTGAACTGGGGGGGCACATCAGATCATTACTACATTTGTAAATAGGTTTGGGGGCACACCTGACTGTTGCTACATGTCTAGGTTGGGTTAGGGGAGCACACCTGAGTGTGTGTATATTCCTATACAGGATTGGGGGAGGGGGCACACCTGACTGTTTCTACATTTCTGCACAGTGGTTGGGAGAGGACACACCTGACTGTTACTACATTTGTACGCTGTATTTGGGAGAAGGGGCACACCTGACTATTTCTACATGTCTACATAGGAATGGGGGGCACACCTGACTGTTACTACATTTCTACATAGGATTGTGGGGGGACACACCTGACTGTTACTACATTTCTACATAGGATTGTAGGGGGACACACCTGACTGTTTCTACATTTCTACACAGGATTGGGGGGCACACCTGACTGTTACTACATGTCTATGCTGGACTGGGGGAAGGGGCATACCTGACTGTTTCTATATGTCTACATAGGAGTGGCAGGGTACACCTGACTGTTACTACATTTCTAGGCTGGATTGGGGGAAGGGGCACACCTAACTGTTTCTACATGTCTACATAGGAGTGGGGGGCACACCTGACTGTTACTACATTTCTACATAGGATTGTAGGGAGACACACCTGACTGTTTCTACATTTCTACACAGGATTGGGTGCGAGGCACAACTGACTGTTTCTACATTTCTACACAGGATTGGGGAGGGTACACCTGACTGTTTCTACATTTCTACATAGGATGGGGGGGGCACACCTGGAACTTGTACACATTTGTTATGACTGTACTGGTATGTCAGGTACTCCATTTCATTCTGTATTCTAACCTATCATACTGACTAGAGGCATATCAGTGTACTACAGGTCTTAGCTTTGGTTGACCTACATATTAGTGTCTGACTTCCTACCCTTCAGAACTAACATCCCACTGCCTGACCTGCTGTAGTCTGTCTGTGTAGGCCTGGGAAGAGGTTACACATAGGCATCATTCAGAGGCCATAGCACAGCCTCTGTTTGTGTTTGTCTACACCTGTCCTGCTGGCTGAGACTGTTGTTGGGTATGTAAACCTCCTGGACTGGCATGTGTGAGTCATATGGACACACATGTTGTCCAGCATATTTCCTGCAATGGATTTTGTGGCCCTGTGTAGTGCTTGCTACTGTGGTGACTCCAATATCTGTTACAGATCTCATGGTGCTATTATGGGTATCTAATATCTGCTGGTATACCATTAAGCCACCCAATTACCTTGCATGCTTACATCCATACCATAGATACAGGTAATGACATATTCTACTCCATTTGGCAATTGGTAGGTTAATTGACTTACCTTGTGGGTGTGCCAGTATTGAGGATGGTGCTAGATGGCTGCCTATGTTGGATGCACATAGTACACTCCTTATACATGGTTGAGCACAGGTAGTGCCATGTTTGGCATCCCTTTTACTGTATGTGCGAGTCAGAGAAATATGTCATTCCCTGCATACCTACTGTGTCAGTGTATGTGCTATGCATTGCCTCTTTGCCAAGGCCAGGGAACACTGGCCATGCCTCCATCTGCCTACTGGGGCAGGCTCAGGTTGTTCCTGCTCTGAGTCACTCTTTGCTTATGCAGGCCTTGGCATTGGTGGGGGACTGTGTGGCCCTGCCCAGTGCTGTTCCTGCTGCAGCTGTTTCCGCAGGATCATATTGTGTAGTATGGCACATACCATAACAATTTGAGTACATGTAGCTGGTGAGTACTGCAAGGCTACACTAGATGTGTCCAGGCACCGGCACCATGACTTAAGCATCCCAAACACACGCTCTAATATAAATCTGGTCTGTGATTGTGCCTCATTATGGCGTTCTTGTTCAGGTGTGTGTGCATTTTTGATGGGTGTCAGCCATGGCTCCAGTGCAGTAACCAGCATCCCCCACTAGGTGGCCATAAGGGATGTCTCCATTGGCAAATCTCTGGTACAGTGCATCAGATGCCAGATGTAGTACTCGTGATAGCTTCCAGAGAAGCCAGCACACACATTCTTTATAATGCCCTGGGCATCGCACACAACCTGGCATTGTGTTGATGGAGGGTAAGCCTTGCGGTTGATGTAGACCCTACCCTGATCACCGCATGGTTCTTTGATGCATATGTGCGTACAGTCTATTACACCCACTACCGCAGGGTATTCTGATATTTGGTGGAAGAGATGCATATTGCTGGCCAACACCTCTTGTTGAGAAAATATATGTGCTCACCGGCATGTGCTGACATGGCATCCATGAACTGGTGGAATACCCTGGATGCTGATGGCTGTGAGATCCCCATGATATCCCCAGTTGAGCTTTGGGACGTACCTGAGCTAATATTCCTAGGCCTGCACATACCTTGGTATCCAGTGGGATGGGTTCCCTTCTGTTAGTTCGGTATATCAGGCGTGGCCGGCATAGCTCAACAATTTGCTGTAGGAGGTTCCTGTCCACCCTATAGTGCTCCACTATCTCCAGCTCATGTAGCCCCTGGTAGGTTACACTGGGTCTGTACACTCTTCTTCGTCTCCTCACTGTGGATTGGTCAACAGCATTCACCTCCTCACCACCCTCAGCCTCTTCCACATGTTGTTGTATGATGCAACCCCTATCACTTTGTTGTTTTGTTTGTTAAAAGTTCCCCACTTGTATACACCGGTGGTGTACAGTATGGGAAAAACCAGAGGGGAAGGTGTTTGCATAGTTTATAGTAGTGTCTTGGGCTGGGCTGGTCTGCTGTCTGCATAATTGGCTGATTCTGATACATTTCACCTGCCAGCTATGCTAGTTCTCCTAGATTACCTTCCTACTGCTGTTTTCTCTTCCCATTGCCTTCCTGTTTAAGCCCAGGGGTGTGCCATGCAAACACAGTGCTCAAATGTGTACAGAGCTGCTCTTTCCTGGTTTACTTTTTTTACTCGTTTAGGAACTGTAAAGAGTGGTAGGCAGCCTCAGACACACCCGCTTGCCTAGCTGTGCTAAGCTAGGAGCAAACCTGAGCCAGAGGGCTCCAATCCGCTTACAGTATGCTTAACACACCCCCTTATGATGTCCGTTAACTCCTAGGCTTGCACCAAGCTATTCCTGCTCTTACACTGTTGGGACCTGACTAGCATGCAGGGGAAATCTGGGATTCACTATCATTCCCCTCATTTGCGTAGGATTGCCTGCTAATGCATAGTTACATGTTACACACTGAGCCTGCCCCCGTAGCAACCACTATTCACTGGTCATGTTGTCTTCTGCTTGCCATTGGGTATAATGGCAGAATAGTGATTTTAGTTAGAATGCTTATTGTAGGTTTATTTTCTTATTTCCCCCCGATCCTGTTTTCATGCCGCTGCCCTACGCTTAAACAGCCGAGATCGGCTAAAAAAAAAAAAAAAAAGTTGATTTATTTTTTTTTCCAAATGTTTTCCATGCCAATAGCCTTATACTTGGCCATTGGCATGCTTTCTACATGATATCCACCCTTTATTTGAAGCTGTCATGACTCCATTTTGTAATTTGCAGAAATGTACTCCGTTACTGGCGGAGTACATTTCTGCAGATTACACTAGTCCGGCACAGCCGGTTTCCAGCTTCCTGGATCACAAATTCACCTCATTTGCATGGATTTCTCTTGCAAATGGGGTAATTTGCATACAGTGGCTGAGTCCATGCAGGACTAGTGCAGGAGTGCTCGTGCACACCCCTACAGGTTATTCCTGGATCGCACAGCAGACTTATTACCTTCTGGACCTCCTGCACTAATTCTGTAAACTGTGCAGGGCTTTTAGAATCTGGGGGACACTCTTTCAGGTTTGATTCACACACACACACACACACACACACACACACACACACACACACACACACACACACACACACACACACACACACACACCTGGGAAATGTTGACACAGGTTCACTAGCTATTCCCCCCTTCTGCCCAGACTATAAGGTAGTTACCACTGCCATCAGTCACTCCTTATCAGCTACTTTAAGACCTTCAATAAAGGGTGTCCAATTTTACTGAGTAATATTAATACCAATGCAAATGGTAATTTGACCATGAGCAAGACTATTAGTAATGGCCCACACAATGTCACCAAATAAATATACAAGTACTCACAAAACTTAAATATCTCTAGACAGATCAACCACAATGAAAGGTTTAAATACATTCAATGGTAAATAATAAAATACCAAGACAATACTAAATATGTATTCACAGTGACATCAGAGTTCAAAAACGCAGGAAATTTTAAAATAACATTGCAGTTCAGGCTCACACAAATAAAGAAAAACAAAATGTAAACTAAAGTTCAATATATTCCTGACTGTATCTAAGAGAGTTATTATACCCTAATAACTTACTTAGAGCAAGGCAGATGTGGTGAATAGTTCTTCTTGTTGTTGTCAGGTCCAAGACAGAATGCAGAATGCTCTGTCTCATTAAGAGACTTCTCAAAATAATATCTAAAATATTACTGCTGGGATAGCTTGCTGAATGACATAATTTCTGGTCATCTGACTTCTTGTTCTCATGTAAACCCCCATTGCTGGTAGCTGGCAGTATTTAGCATCTGCCTGTAAAAATACCCAGAATAGGGCTTTTGCTCAGATCTTTGGCAGGTGCTTGAAGTCATAAAACAACTACATTCTTTCATGCTTCCTGACTAGCAATTAATTGACCCCAAAGATAACACAGAAAGCTTCCTAGTATAGACTTTGTGTCTCTGGCTGCGTTGAATCATCTTTATGGCCTAGCTAATAAAGTCATTTAATTTCAGATATTTTTCCAAAGTTTGCTGGATTAAGGTTAACCCTCCAGTTTCCTTTTAAAACAGATACATTTAAACAATTACAATAGTGCATGCACATTTCTGTTCTCTTCCAGTAGGGCACACTCTGGATACATTATAAACACAAGCACTATGCAAATACATTTTCAACACCAACATCTGTACAAAGCAGTTTGATATACAAATGACACACAGTTCTAATACATTTGTAACACAGACATCTTATATGACATACAGTTCTAATACATTTGGAACACCAGCATCTTGTTTAAATTAGTTTGATATTCATAAATTACATATAATTATTTACAAAATTCCAGCTAGCTGTGCTGGCAGTACTTCCTTTTGTCACACTTGGAATTTGCATGAATTCATATCCTCTTACGTGCAGTATGCTTTGCACTGTCCACTATATCTTTCCTTCTATAAAATAATAATGGTATCAGTTAGAACACAGACATGACCTGAAAGGTTCCTAAAAACTAAAAATGCAACTTGCATGATGGTTGGCATAGAGCAGTGTCAGTGGTCAGTGATGATCCTAGTGAAATGGCAGTTCTCATTCTGTGGTATAAGCTGAGAAAATTCCTACATATGCCCTAAGAGTTCAACATCGGTCACATACCTGAGCTTGGCACTGGTGCATGTCCATTAGCATTCAGGATTTAAACACAAGTAATATTATAAAAAACACTAGTCACTATGACCATACAAAAAAAAAGAGAAAAAAAAAAACCACGACAGCAGTAGTTGTAGACGAACTCTTTACTTAGCACCAAAGATCTGATACCTCAGCCTTTTGCCTTCAAGGATACATAATACTAAATAACATCCCCTATTTATACCAAGTGAGCCCCATTATTGAACACTTAGTCAATTAACTTATTAACTTTTAAAGTGCCCTGCCAACATTTTTATTTAACTATGCTTTTAATACATAAAGTATTACCATTTAACATACTTTTTAACATATATAAATTTTAAATTTCATTTTTTAAAATTATACTTAACCACAAATGTTACACTTCCTAAACTCGACCAAAATGGGAAAAAACATTACTAATGCATTACATTACTAATGAATTACTAATACATGTATATGAAATTATACTTTACTTTAAACATAATTTACTTCCAAATTTAGCCCCCGAGGGGCCAACTTACCATAATTCAAAATCATCCTACTTTCAAGCACATTCAACCTTTGTTTAAGTTCACCATCTCTCACATGAAATGGACTGGCAAGAATACTAAAAAAGAAAGTACTAACATTCCCCCCATGTGCATTACAAAAATGTTCTCCTACTGGACTTTTGAAATTCCAATTAGGAATGTCACCCAAATGCACCGATATTCTAATTTTAACAGCTCTTTTTGTTTGCCCTATGTACTACTTCGTAACCTCATACCCACATCCAATTGTATACACCACTCCAAATGAATTGCAAGTAAACCTACCTTTGTTAATGAATTTACATCCATTAATAAAGGTAACTGAAATATTCTTGATATTTTTACAAACTTTACACTTTTCACAAGCAAAAGATCCTACCATCCTACTATCGGGAAAATGAAACTCTAAACTCCAAACTCCAACTCCAAACTCTAGATCCCATGTAATTTGTTTTTTTGAAAGGTAGATCATGACTGCTCAACTGGGTTAACGTCTTTGAGTCAGTCACTAGAGCGGTTGATGAAGGTAAGGCAGTTCATACAGCCTACCTCAATCTGGCCAATCCTGAAACTCAAAATCCTGAAAACACAAAATAGACATACTGATGTCATTGTGGCTTTGCTATTGTTAGCCCTGTGGTGTTAGGTCATGCGTTGGGGTCAGGTAAGTGTGCGGTTGGTTTTATGTTAGGGTTAGGGCGTTTAAGTGAGTTAGGTTAGGCAGGTTAGGCATGTATGCAATAGTGACAAATATTGGGGTTAGTGGCGGTTTAAGTGAGTTAGGGTTAGGGCGCGGGTCAGGTGAGTGTGCGATAGTGACGGACCTTAGGGTTAGGGCTAGGGTCAGGGTCAGTTGGTAGATATTAGGGTCTTTATAGTGACATATTAGCATTATTTGTGTTTTCAGGATTTTGAGTTTCAGGATTTTGGGCTTTCAGGATTTTGGGCTTTCAGGATTTTGAGTTTTCAGGATTCTGAATTTTCAGGCTTTTGGTTTCAGGATTTTGATTTTCAGGCTTATGATGTTTCAGGCTTCTGAATGGGAACCATATATATATATATATATAAACACTTTATAATCTCAAAATACTGAAATGTTGAATTTCAGTATCTCAAGACTATAAACTCGAGTTTAAAAATAGCGAAAGTGCATAATCGCGAATTTGAATATCTCGAATTTGCAGTTATGGCTTTATGCTACATAATGTCCAGGATTGTATGTGAATGGTGTGTGGATTTAGGAGTTATGTCAGGTATGTGAGTGCTTTGTAAGGGTTTTGGGTGGGAGTTTGAGTGTATGTGAGTGTGCTGATATGTGTGATGTCTGTGTGAGGGACTGTAAAATGTGTGTGTGTGTGTGTGTGTGTGTGTGTGTGTGTGTGTGTGTGTGTGTGTGTGTGTGTGTGTGTGTGTGTGTGTGTGTGTGTGTGTGTGTGTGTGTGTGTGTGTGTGTGTGTGTGTGTGTGTGTTTGCTTTTGTTTACTGTTTGTGCGATCTTGGAGTTTGTATATATAAGTAGGGGGGTGTGGGGGGAGCAGCCCCTCACATGGGGGGTGTAGAGGGGCTTACCCCCCTGCTTATTTATGTTGTAGGTTTGTGGATGTGTGTTGTTTTGTTTGTTTATGTTGTGATGTGGCTGTTGTGGTATATGTGTGGTCTGGTGTGTGCTGTGTTTTAGGAGTTTTGAATTTCGTGGTTTTGAGCTTCGGGGGTTTGGTGTTTTGGTGTTGTGTGGATTCCATTTCATGGTCTCAAAAAACTGAAATTTGAGATTTCAGTATTTCGAGATTATGAAGTGAATCCATATATATATATATATATATATATATATATATATACATATATATATATATATATATATATATATATATATATATATATATATATATATATATATATATATATATATATATATATATATATATATATATATATATATATATATATATATATATATATATATATATATATACACACACACACACACACACACACACACACACACACACACACACACACACACACACACATGCATATGAGGAAGCAGGATGGATAGCAGCCTTTTGTATATTCAAAAAAAATTAATAGAGAGCAGGGATTGTATTTAAAGGGGTCAACAAGGGGAAGATCAATTTTACTGGTTAGAGGGGTGGAAAGGGAGGTACTCTGTTGAATGTTCAAGGGTTTCTGATGAACAGTTTGTTTTCTTGCAGGATGGTGTAAGTGGAGGATCTAGTAAGGGAATTTTTTTGGTTAGAGGGGGGTGGAAAGGGAGGTACTCTGTTGAATGTTCAAGGGTTTCTGATGAACAGTTTGTTTTCTTGCAGGATGGTGTAAGTGGAGGATCTAGTAAGGAAATGGGAAGAATCAGTATGGCAGACAAGTTATTTCAGAGGATGTGAGTGCAGGGGCAAGAGCTGGAGGAGGCTGTCCAGGTTGAATCAGTTAGAGATGGATGGAAGAGACAAGGTCAGTGGGAGCAGCCAGTTAAGGAGGCCTCTAAGACTACTGCCAAACAATCAAAAAAATCATGATGAGCTGCAGCAGAGAAACATCCCCTGAAGGTATAGGAGCTGGCAGGAAGGGTGCACAGGAGAATCACTGAGATGGCCTCAATGTTGCAGCAGCAACTGACGGTTACTGATATAAATATGTTATCTGGGCAAGAGGACTTAGGCAATAGTATGTCAGATGTTGACTTACATTGGAGGACAATTTAAATTTGGAAGACAGGTGCAGATTGCAGATTTTGCTTGGTGATAAAAATATTGGAGGGCAGTTAGGTGAGGGTCCCAAGGCACTATAAATGGGATTAGACTTCACTGTGGTTGACGGTGCATCAGAGGATAACAGAAATTTTCCACTGTTGCCAGGAACGAGAGTGTTAGGCATGGGAGGCAAATAGTGGGAAACAGTTCTGACATGGTTTTACATTTCATTCTGCTAGGTGACTCTGTTCTTAAAATCTTTATTACAGTGCACATCCTGCAGGTTGCAAAAGAGAGTTTGTCAAAGATTTTGGTCTCATTGATGCCACAGGTGTTCAATAGTTGGCGGATTCATCTTGGGTTGTGTTGGGGAAGAGAGGTATGAGGAGGTATCTGCCAAGGACTTTGAACAATTCAAATTTGGGGATTCAATTATTTCATGGCTATTATATGTGAAAAGGAGCTCCAGCAAGCATTACCAATGTTGTCTTACTTTTGATCAGTTTGGGAGTCACAGAATTTCAAGGAAGGATATGTCCTTGTTGTGGGAGCATGGCCATCTTGATACTTGGATGGGGACCATGCTGGATAGGGCAGGCAGTATGGTCAGAGAACAGTTGGTCAGAGAACAGTTGGAAGGAATGGGGTGCAAGGTGAAAATATATTGGTTTTTAGTGTAGTTAATTGTCATGCCATGTACTGATTACTGCACATGTGCGCACATTGTTCAGGTCAACATCCTGTGAGCAAGTGCTGGAAGAAAGCTGTATCAGGTGGGAACAGAGTAGCTGATACTGGGTCAGGGGAAAGATGTTTAGGTTGGGGAAAGAGGGTTGGTGGACATAGAAGTACTGGGGGGTATCCTTTCATGATGGAGCTCATCATGGGGCTGGTGCATTCACCTATTAATGTGAGTCGGCAAGATTATCTGCTTCAGGGGTACCTTAATAAGGAGGTGGCTCAGGAGCTGGTGGGGAGGTTTCAATGTGGATTTATGGTAACATTTAAGGTGGATAGTTCAGCTTACATTTGTAAAAATATGAAATCAGTATTAGGGAAGGAAGAGATAGTGCAGAAACTGTTAGACAAGGAATGGACTGCGAGTAGGTTACCAGGCTCCTTTGAAGTTCTTCCATTTAATAAATACTGAATATATCCATTGGGTTTGGTGCCCAAGAAGCCCCCAGGGGAATTTATGCTAATGCATCACATGGCTTTCCCAGAAGGTGATTCTGCAATACCCATATAGATAAGTTAGATTTTAAGGTTCATTATTCATCTTTGGATGAGGTGGTGAAGGTGAAAAGGTCATTTAAAGATCCCTGATTGGCAAAGTTGGATTTTGAGTCAGTCTTTCAATTATTCCTGGTGAGGAAGAAGGATTGATCTATTTTGGGCTTTCGTCTCAATGGGAAGTTTTACTTTAACAAGTCTATATCTATGAGATATGCCATTGTTGAAAAGATCAGCATGGCTTTGTACTGGATGTAGCAGCAGAGGGCAATTGGCATGGGAACACTGCATTATTCAGATGATTTTTTGTTGATCAGGGAATGAAAGGAAGGAGCGGCTAAGGGAATGAGGTTATTTAAGCAGTTATATAGGAAGCTGGGAATGCCATTGGCTAAGGACAAAGTGGAGGATCTAGGTAAGACTCAAAGTTTTTGAGGTTTAGGGCTTGACTCAAAACTGGAAATGTTCGAGCTGCCATATGACAAGATAAAGAAAGTCAAGTTAGTGGTAGAAAGTGAAAAGATGAGGATTGAGGAGGTGATGGAGGTTTTAGGGCTCCTTAATTTTCCATGCAGAACAGTAGGTCTAGGTCAAACATTTGTGACAGTCGCGGCTAATTTGTTGAGGGATGCAAGGCAAAAGTATCACTGGGTAAGAGTAGGCAGGCAAGCAGGTCAAGGAAGACATGCCTATTTGGCTGGAGTTTCTCCAGCACTTTAATGAATTGACTTTTTGGTAAGGTGAATGGGTTGCTTCACCGGACATCGACCTGTTTATAAATGCATCAGAGGAGTCTAGGTATAGGAGCATGTTTTGGGGGCAGGTGGTTTGCTGAAGCATGACCAGAAGGATGGGTAGGTAAGTGTCAATGGGATATCACATTCTTGGAATTGATGTGATTTGGGCATAACCAGTGGTATAAGAGGAACACTTTCAGAACAGGAGGGTGATATTTCATTCAGAAAACTTGGCAGTAGTGCAAGTGTTGGCTAAGAAAATCGCAAAATCTAGATGGGTGCAAGCATTACTCAGGAAGATTGTTTAGCTTTCTTTTTTTCTTAGCTCATCATATTCCTGGTCATTGCAATGTTTTGACTGAAAGTCTGTCTCATTTTCAGTTTTGCAAACTTCAGAGGCTGGCACCCAGGGATCAGGTAAGCCACACAATTCTTCCCAAAAAAGTGTGGGAAATTTTTTAAGTATGACTAGCAGGCTTGTTCAGCAACTATGTCCTGAAACTACTATAAAGAATATGGTAAGGCTTTTATGGTTTTTAACCAGTTTGTTAGTAGGTTGCCATTAAATATGAAGACTAAACAAAACAAATGTCCAAAAAAAAAAAAAACACACACGGACCACCGAATAAAAGCTAAATTTTTAATATGAACAAATACAGGGAAGTACTTTTGTTCTGTAACTTCAGAACTTCATCAGACAATAAAATGCATATTCTTTGACATTTAAATAATAAACCCAATAGTCATGTGACCAATAGCACCAAACTCTGAGCCCCTTAGGGACCCGTTTCAGTCTAGTACACTTGTGAAAGTGCAGATTCTCCAACTGGAGCTGTTTATGTTTAGCTGTTTTAGGTGGGGTGTGTCATTTTAAGGATGCAATGTTTTTTTTTATTCAATCATTCTTTAGTATCACATGATTTTTACTAGTCACATGACTACTGGGTTTATTATTTAAATGTGAATGAATATGTATTTTATTGTCTGATGAAGTTCTGAAGTTACAGAATGAAAGTGCTTAACTGTATTTGTTTATATTAAAAATGTAGTTTTTATTTGGTGGTCCGTGTTTTTTTCGACATTTGTTTTGTTTAGTTTTCAGTTTGTCCATCTCCATTTTAGTGTTTTTATTAAATATGGGGAACTGATCAGTTGAGTTACTGTTGAGATATTCAGTGGAGAGATGATGGGTTGGTGAGTCAGTCTGGACGGCTAACGTGCACCTTGCAGTGTTGAGTGCAGTAGCAAATTTGTTAGATTTGCTGTATGTTACTAAGAACTGGAGAATACTGAGGTTGTTAAATGACTGGGAAAAGGTGCATCCATAAAAATGGGATCGGAGACTACTGTTAGATAAGCTTATGTCACATGTACTTTTGAAAGAATTGCACAAGATGGCTTGGTCTTACTTTGATTATGTGCCGTGGGCCACTTTGGCAAGAAAGTAGGTGCTACTACCAAGGAGTAGAGTGCATTTATTATATTCAGGGGCATTGGGTCAACAACAGTAGCAAGGCGCATGTGGTACATGGAGAGAAGATTACGTTTTTTGGAATTTGAAGGGGAATCAGATAAATGCTAGGAAATGTCTTGGTTGAGGATGGCTTTTTAAGAGTACAAGGAGTGTTACTTGGTAATTATGACACTTATTCCTTTAGACTAGGATAGTATCTGATTTGCCTGAAGAAGGCAGGTCTGAGGAGGTGATTAAAAGAGCAAGGAAATGGTGATCTAGGGTGCTACGTGGTTACATTCAGTAGAATATAAAAGAAAAACAGTGTTTTAGCTGTTATTAATTGTGTGTGTTTTCTCTTTCATATAGGAAGCTTTTAGTCATGTTGGGTCATTCTTTTATTTACTGGATGGCCAGAAAAGTAGAAGTAAAATCTAGTGGTGGTATGAATATGAGCCTGAATCCAGTGCAGGGGCAAGTCCAGTGGTGTGGCCATTGAGGTATGCAGTGGTATCAATTGTTGACAACATTGGAGGAGGTAAGACAGCAACTCGATCAACCAGCTGGGTTAGTGATATATTTAGGTTGAAATTATATTGGAAGTGTGAACTTAAAAAAAGGTTGCATTCCTGTTATGGGATCTGTCAATAGTTGCTCAGAGATTCCCGTGGTCTAAGGTTATTTGATTGGCCTTAATTCCCGGGTTTGTTTGGAGGGATGCTGATAAGTTTAAGGCAATGGAGGCAACTAGGAAGTTTGTTAATCATTGAGTGGCTAGGATGAGTGAGTGATTCAGGACTTTTTGTACTTGGGCACAAGGATTTGGTGATATTGCATTAGAAATGTTTAATAGTTTAATGCAAAACTCATTATTTTTGCAAGATTTATTTGGGAAACATTAGATTTTAGGTGGGGTCTGGCTGATGAGCAGCCTGTTGGGTGGAAAAAGGGCCCCACTTGTTGGACAAGACAATAGGGCCCTTCTCTGCCCTTTTGTTTTTCAGTCGGTACTCTCACTGGGTCATGTGAGCAGTATTATGCTGCCTTGTGGAGTTAAGTTCTGGTTAGTGAGCAGTGGGATGCTGCTAATAGGTGTGTGGTAAGCAGTCTAATATGCTTCCCAGTTGGTGTAAGATGTGGTGTTGAAGTTATTAAAGTGTTTAAAGATGGGTGAGACTCCTGTCTCACTGCCAATTGTTTTATAGAATGGAATGTTTATGTTTTACATGTTAATAAAGCTGGTTGCAAAGTCATTATAGTTTGTTGAGTTGTTTTTTTTTGGTTGGGTGGGGAAGGCTCAGTGACAAATAGTTATTAAGCTGTACAGCATAACAAATATCCACATGTACCACTTTTTATTGCTTCATTCTCTAAGTATAATATAACAACGAATGGAAACAAGAATGACATAAAGAGTAGGAAGAATATAGCTTCTTTAGGGCAAAGAAGGAAAAAATAAAATTACATTAGGGATAGAGAATAACAATTTTCTGAGACTTCAATTAGTTTTTTAACTTCCAGATTGGCATTTACGACCCTGATTGTGTGGAGATAATGTTTATCTGACCAAGAACAAGATTCGTAACTTCTACAGCATTAGCTCTTTGCCTTTGATATTACGAATAATGGGAACTATCATAATCCTTACAGTTGCTGAAGGATCTCCCAGAGACATTGTTCAGGCTGAGTCCATGACACATTACTGGCAGCATACTAGTAAGGGCGTTATTCTTGTCCATCATATGGATCATTATGTGATTCTGCCATGACGTGGCATTAGGAAGCATTAGTATGAGTTCCCCTGTGAAGCATGTAACACAATACTCCAGATAATCATGTAACTTCTTACATGAACAGTTTAAGACCACCACTGTTAATTAACTTCACTTCTGAGTCCTAGTACTGAATATGTTGGAATGAATGATAGTAATCATGCTAGGTTTGTACATATGTGCTCAGTAAAACAATAAGCAGAAATACAAAACTATAAATGCTTGTAGTTGTTTCTGACTGTATTCTAATATTAAAGATAATGTGTCTGGAAATGTCAGATCCTCATCTTTATAACTGAAGAACAACCACAAGAAATAAGCATTTAATTCTTTCAAATGATACACAAGGAGATAAAATGAATAAATCAGCTTACATTCTTGCCTGTTTGTTTGACTATTGTATTGGTCTTTGAATAGTGCTCACTAGAAGCATACTTTTTTAATATGATATACAATACAGCAACTAACTTATAATAACATTTTCAGGATTTAGACACACTACACCTGTGTTTTCAACAGTGCATTTATTGACGGTTTACAGGACAATTACTACTGCAGACAGTTATGACTGGCAGGGGGCTCTGAACATAGCCAAATTGTTAGGTGGTTCAGAAATGGATGCCAAGAAGCATTAAACTTTGAACACTGTAAAGTGAAGCATAAGAGAGAAATTTTAGACATTCATTTCAAGAACATATAATGATGTGGTTATGGGTGGAGACGTACAAATCACAACTCTTTGTGTTACAAGGAGCTTTATTTCCTTCATGTACTACCATTTACACAGAGGAGACAGACCAACAGACAGCCGCAGAGATAAAAATTATATCACAGCTTTTAAAAAGCTGTAACACACTTATTCCTGCCAAATGTATCTTTATGTTAAATGTGCTAATAAAGAAAGAAAGAAACTTAAGAAGCAATTTGTACTGCCTCACACAGAGCTGCCAAAAATGAATTCTACCTTTAATCATGTAATAAAGTAAAACCTGTAGTATACCTCACACTTCTACATAAATTAAAGAAGTGAAGCAGTCCAACATTTTTGTTTTACAGCTTTTAAAGCTATTTTAGCTTCTTACCACTGTTTAGCAGTGTCTGCCATTGAGATGCTGCTCCATGAGGTTTTCTCATGTCTCTGAATTATATTATGTTGCTGTTGCAGTATTGGGTATTGAAGCAGTGTCCATATAACACCGGAGAAAATATACTTTCTCAATCCCAGCTGATGCCATTAATTCGCAATAGATGTCTGAAGTTGAGGAATGCAACAAGGAATTTATGACACACTCTTTTCTGAGAACTCTTTCCCTTTGATGAAACCTGTGTTGCAGGGTAATGCCAAGTGTCACTGCTAAGAATTTTCTAAGCTGAGTAAGATTTATACATTTGAAAACCACATATTATACAAAAATTAAGTAAAAAATAATGCAGCTTTGCTGTATAAGCATATACATTTGCAGTATAAGCAGTAAACTTAATCCCAAGTTGCAGGTGATGTTCCTTACAGAATATTAACTACAACCAGTATATATAGACTAGATTTAAACATAAACACATATAATACCACATAACACATTAAACTAAGAAGAAAGATTGCAGAGAATTTCTAATGTAGTTATTAACGTCTGAGTTTTCCTACATATTAAGCTTCATTAAATACTCTTATATTGAACATAAACACCAAAAATCAGGAGAAAACCAGGTCTTTTAGTGTAAAATGATTTAATTCACTATTCGTCAAAGGCGACTTCATCAGAAATACAATTCACTACTACAGAAACACACTTGAAATACTGTCAGCAAGTGAACAATTAATTGTATGACAAGCTGTACAACTCATAAAACAATTATTCAATTGAAGTGAACCATCAATAAACTTAGTCCCATAGACTACTGTTTGCAGTAAAAAATACATCTAAATAAAAACTTTATTTTTTAATATTAACTTTTCTGTTTTTTAAAAAACATTTTATATTGACTGTGTCATTCACCTGACACTATTTCAAGTGTGTTTCTGTAGTAGTGAATTGTATTTCTGATGAAGTCACCTTTGACGAATAGTGAATTAAATAATTTCATGTTAAAAGACCTGGTTTTCTCCTGATTTTTGGTGTTTTTGTTCTACATTTTTCTCTGGTATATACTGCTGCTGTTCCTGCTGCCTTTTGTTTTTCTTAAATACTCTATGTTCTTGCAAATTACAGAAAAAAATCAAATGCTCTCCCAATGCAATTACTTGTTTTAATCTTTCTGCTTGCTTCAGCATCAGTTCACTTTTGAAAAAGTGTCATTCTGCACTATTGCTGCTGTTCATTGTTCAACGGTGATTTTGGAAACAGCAAGCAGTAAAGTCTTTTGGCTCATCCAGATTTATGCAATACCAGTCATTTCATCACATGAATAATTTACTTCCAGCATTTTAAGTGCTTCAACTCAGTAATGTTTTACTACCCAGCAGGGATAGTTAAGTGACAAGGGTAAACAGGGGAAAGATATTTCTGTTATGGAGTTTCAGGGTATGCCAAGATATTTGTCTGAAACAATGAAACAAGCTTCTATAGCACACTGTTATCCAAGCTTTGAGCTATAATTATTAAGTTTAGAAGGTAATAAACTGTAAAAAAATAATATATTTTTTCACTTGAAGCATCAGCTTCTTCCTGCACAATAGGTTTGGGGACTCCTTGTTTTCCATTTCTGTTGCAAAAACATGGAATACCATCCCTGTAGATATTAGGACCATTGAAAACAAAAATAATTTTGAAAAACTCTTCAGGACTCATTTACTCTTGGTTATGTAATTGTTCTGACCCTGGGTAGCTTCACTTAATTAGATCATGTTGTTGTTTGTCTTTCGGCTTTTCCCAGTTAGGGGTCGCCACAGCAGAACTCTGGTCCACTAATGATTAGCAGTGGGTTTTTATGGTGTCGAGTTGCCAGCCCAACGCCCAGCCTTCAACGAAGGCATGCCCATTCAACAAATGTCTTTTGAATGCCCACTCGACCACAGGGAGGACATGCAGACACCACACACAAAGCACTCCCAACCCAAGCCGAGAATCAAACAGGAGAATCTCTTGCTGTGAGGCAACAACGCTACCGCTGCACCACCGCGGAATTCACTTAATTAGATCATATACTTTAAACCTCTATGAAAGCTTGTGACAACTCCTTTCTATACTCTTAATCAATGTGTGTTTACTGTACTAGCCACTGATGAATGTAACCAAATGACTGAACAAAATGTCCTTTCAACTGTATTGTTTATTGTAACACACTGTGCTCCTTATAGTATATTTACTTTTTGCTCCTTTCTTGGCCTTGAAACTGTACCTAACTTTTTGACTATGTACTGTACCTTATTAACATGTGTATTGTATTTATTGTATTTGCTGTACTAATCTTTGTGAAGCTTTTCTCCCCAGGCCTCCGCTAAAAATGGGATCCATGCCCAGTCAGACTTTCCCTGTTAACAAATGTAAAACAAACAAATAAATAAATAATATGTATGCAGCTTTGCAATCATCAAAAAATAGTAAGTAACAGATTTAAATTCTAAGTCTCTTGAGTAGTATTCCCAAAACAGTGAGACTGAATACCCAAAAACTGTGGCCGCACACCCAAGACTGTTATGTCTTAGAGCAATCCTTGCTCTGTGAGGTATGGCAATCTTGTGGTTATTAGACACTGTTCTGTGAGGTATGGCAATCTTGTGGTTATTAGACACTGTTCTGTGAGGTATGGCGATCATGTGGTTATTATACACTGTTCTGTGAGGTATGGCGATCTTGTGGTTATTATACACTGTCCTGTGAGGTATGGAGAGCTTGTGGTTATTATACACTGTTCTGTGAGATATGGCACTCTTGTGGTTGTTATACACTGTTCTGTGAGGTATGGCAATCTTGTGGTTATTATATACTGTTCTGTGAGGTATGGCGATCTTGTAGTTATTATACACAGTTTTGTGAGGTATGGTGATCTTGTGGTTATTATACACTGTTCTTTGAGGTATGGTGATCTTCTGGTTATTGCACAATTCTGTGAGATATGGCAATCTTGTGGTTATTATAACGGTTCTGTGAGGTATGGCGATCTTGTGGTTATTATACACTGTTCTGTTAGGTACGGCAATCTTGTGGTTATTATACATTGTTCTGTGAGGTATGGTGATATCCTGGTTATTATACACTGTTCTGTGAGGTATGGAGATCTTGTAGTTATTATACACTGTTCTGCAAGATATGGCAATGTTGTGGTTATTATACACTGCTCTGTGAGGTATGGCGATTGTGTGGTTATTATACACTGCTCTGTGAGGTATGGCGATTGTGTGGTTATTGTACACTGTTCTGTGAGGTATGGTAATCTTGTGATTATTATACACTGTAATGTGAGGTATGGCGATCTTGTAATTATTATACATTGTTCTGTGAGGTATGGCAATCTTGTGGTTATAATACACTGTTCTGTGAGGTATGGCAATCTTGTGGTTATTATACACTGTTCTGTGAGGTATGGAGAGCTTGTGGTTATTATACACTGTTCTGTGAGGTATGGCAATCTTGTCGTTATGTGGTTATTATACACTGTTCTGTGAGGTATGGTGATCTTGTGGTTATTATACACTGTTCTGGTTGGTATGATGATCTTGTAGTTATTATACACTGTTCTGTGAGGTATGGCGATCTTGTGGTTATTATGCACTGTTCTGTGAGGTATGGCGATCTTGTGGTTATTATACACTGTTCTGTTAGGTATGGTGATCTTGTGGTTATTATACACTGTTCTATGAGGTATAGCAATCTTGTGGTTGTTATACACTGTATGGTATGGCGATCTTGTGGATATTGTACACTGTTCTCTGAGTTATGGAGATCTTGTGGTTATTATACACTGTTCTGTGAGGTATGGTACTCTTGTGGTTATTATACACTGTTCTGTGAGGTATGGCGATCTTGTGGTTATTATAATCTAGGGATATTGCATGCTATGGACGTGAAAGGTACACATCTATTTTCTCCTTGCTGAAAAGTAATTTTAAAGGAGAGCAGAGATTGTTGATGTTCACTGCTCTCTTCAGTTTTACTGCTATTATTTTTCTTGAGCTCACATCTATGGGTATCAGAATTGCAATGGGGAACTAGAACATTAACATCAATTTTAGCATTCCTAGAGTTAACACATTTCAACACAATCTTTGTTTTTATACCATATGTAACTCTCAAATTTTCATCTGAAAATTCAGGGCCAAAGCCAGAATCATCTAGGTTAAAGACCTTGCATTATGGGCACAGTCTTTAGATATTTCCAAAACTTACTCAGAAACTTTAAGTGATTTTTTTTTAAATAAGCAGTCAATGGTTGTTATTAGTTATTAACTTTATTCCATCTAATTGTTTTTTTTTTTTTTCAAAAGATTGTGCATTTTATAAGAAATAGACCAAGATTCATAGGCACAATTCAGTACACTGCAAAGTTCTGGTACCATATCATGTGAAGTCAGCACTCACAGATACCTTACTCTGTGAAAGTAGCATTTTACCCCTTTACAGAGCAGTATATTTATTTATTTATTTTTTTATTTATTTAATTAACATTTGTTGACCGGGAATGTCTGACTAGGTTCCACAGAGCCTGTTTTCAGCGGAGGCCCGGGGTAGTGGCCACATACACATGCTAATCAATTTGCCAGTTTTAGGAGCAATGTACATTGCTCATTATTCTTTAGATATGCCACTCTAAATGAGGAAAAGGTTTGCTATCGTCATTTAACGTGTGCAAGAAAATTGTCCATCAAAAATAACAAAGCTCTGCAGCCCAGTGTCATGCCAGAATCTGAAACAGGAATGCTGCAAACATGCTGGCACTACTGGGGAAAGTGTACCCAGTGATTTTTGGTTCTTTATTTGATGATGCTGAAAGATCATATAAGGTCATAAATGGCCATTACTGCTCCTCTCTTAAAGAGCTACTTCATTTTAGGAGCACTACATACATCCTTATGAACTCTGATGCCAGTCTGCTAGCCTGACCCATCTATACATTTGCAGTAGTAGAGAAAATATTTTCCATTTGGAATAACATACTACAGACATACATATGACAACCCAACCCCATGCACAAAAATGGGTAAAAGGGGGTTTTGGATGGATATGTAACTCAAGCAGTCTAGATGACATCGCCATATCCCTTAAAAATACCATGGATAGTTATCAGTGCCATATCTGTGACAAAGGCAAGATGCTACTCTAATATTGTTAAACTAGTCTTCACTTAACCTATGAAACTTTTACTCATACAAAAGTAGGCCCTACAAGTATTTGTACATATTGTAAACATCTCATATGAGGTTGCCAGCATCACCAGCCTCTTCAATTGTTCTTACTCCAGCTTATCCAATTGCATAATAACAAATGTTTCTTCACCACCCGACTTAACCTACCAACATTTGTGAATCAGCTGATTGTAATACCACACCATATGTTTAGGCAAGGTTTGCTTTTGCATTTTTCCCTCTAAGGATCACAGTAAACAAATACAAGAATGAAAAGTATATATTTGCTAATGCCTTGACTGTATGAATTTTGTATAAAATACAAGTGTTGTGAATTCTTATTTTAGATACAGCTACTGTATATCCTTGTGTTCATATAGTCCAGATTTGAAGACTTAAGTTTCTTAAGGTAAATTTGAGTTGTACCACAGTCCTTAACTGTAAACATCTTACTATGTTTTAAATCATAGTCTCGGTTGTCCTAAAATACATAAATATAAAAAAGTTGCATATTCAAAGAAGACTGCATTTAAACAAAAGTTTCACTGGGTGGCAGATTCATTCATTTTAAGCTAAGTGTAGCTCTGTTTTGCTGCTTTGAGGTTTGCATTCCTGCATGATTTGGCTAGCCCGAGCACAGCGGTTAGCGTTGCTGTCTCCAGTAAGAAATTCTCCGGTTCAATTCTTGGCTGAGGGGCCTGCTGTGCAGAGACTGCATGTCTTCCCTGCACTCCCGTGGGTTTCCTCAGGGTGCTCTGGTTTCCACCCACATTCCAAAAACATGTGTCTGGAGCGTTTCTTCCTGGGCCTCTGCTGAAAATGAGCTATGCCCCAGTCGGACTTTGTCTGTAAAGAAAATATTAAATAAATAAAATAAATGATTTGTATGGCTCAGGATTAAAGCCTTGAAAAGTTGTACAGACTCACAATTGTGCAGTCTAGTATCTCAACTCCGTTAAGGGAAGTTGTCATTAAACTATAATTAGGGTTACCACCTGTCCTTCTTTGTGAGAGACAGTCCCTCTTTGAGCAGTTGTCTCCTGCTGAAAAAACTAAAAAATGGCAAATGTACTGAGATTTTAGGACAAAAATATTTCCTAAGTTTTCTTTAATAGTTGCATAATTCTGTTATTTTGTATTTGGAACACTTAAATGCTATAAGAAATAGTGTAAGCAACTTAAATACTAAATGAATAAGCTTTTATTTTGCCAAAGAAGTGAAGTTCTGTCCTTTGCACTGGCCATGGTATGTTTTGTACTGCAAAATCTCACATTTCTACACAAAATGGCCATTACTAGTCTTTAATATGAAACTCTTGACATGATTCATGAACATTACACCACATGGAAGACAACTGGCATGCAGTAGAAATGAATACTAAGGCCCTGTTTAGATCTTAAAGAGGGATGCGCAGTGGGCTAAGATCCTATATACACTCTTTTCCTACTGTGTATCATAGTACTCCATGCAGAGAATACATATGCAAAAAATGACTCTTCCAAGATTGTATGTGTTTCACAAACTGCACACTAGAAATGTAAATCTGATTCCATAAGAGTAATGCATACGACTAGAACTGTATACCTACAGATGGTGCAGTACCTGAGACCATGCCTATTCCACTTCAGTAAAAGCAGAACTGGCAGAGGATAAACTCCCACCAGCTAAAAGATCAATAGATACAGGATCACCTTCATGTGGCTAGAGATATTTTTAGGCACTGGTTGACCTGTACATTCCACAGAGTGGAAATGAAGGAATGTATGGCTCTTTTCTGTAGCTGTGGATATGGTCTAAGTGTAGCCTTTACTGTTCTAGCAACAAGGATCTTCCAGAGGGACACACTGAACATGTCTCAGATATCACTCTGTAGAATACTCAAGAAGATGCTACTTGAGTTGGATCACCATTCCTTTAACTCCTGGGTAGTGTGCAGCACGCAGCAGCAGTTAATAACACATGTTCCTGCACAGCAACCCAACAGTGCTTATGATTCCCACATATGGCATACAAGTCTTTGTAAGTGTATGTGGACAGGTGTATCTGTATAGCATAAAAAGCTGTTATCTATATTAACAATATGTGGGCTTAGGGGATTGGCATAATAGGTACTTTTTATCTCACAGACACAAGGTACAGGGTTTGATTCTCAACTTTGAGAGGAACTGGTTTAGGGCAGCTAGCCTAGTACTTGCCAATGACCCTATTCCCAGCTTATAGATGTACAACTGTAATTATGGTATACAGTTATACGTTGTTGCCACCATGTGTATAATGCACAAAGAAAATTCTTATATTATTGTGATAGCTATGAATTTCTTTTGGATTCGTGTTGTCTTACTTGGTTTATTACTTTGCCACATACAATATATAATATGATGGGATAGTGGCTTGTATGTGTAAGTCTACTATGTGCATGTAAAGTGGGCTTTATCTGAAAAAAGAAAGCAGATGTTTTTTCTTTATTCTTTGCCATATACCTTATTTTGCACTGGCGCAATTAGAAAACTTCATTGTGTGATGCTGCATACATAAACACTCTTCAATTAGAAGCTGTGATTTTTTTAGTTACGGTTTGACTATGCAGTTTCAGTTGTGGTGGCAACATTGTAGACTTTTACAGCATGTGAATAATATAATATATTGTAATATGGTGACATCATACACAATAGGATATGTTTATGATAACAGTGTGTATAGTATGGGTCTATGTTCACACATCACAATCAACGTATCAGTGAACATTAAATAAAGATCACTGAAATCACCAAACACACTTATCTTCAAAAAATAATTGATTGAATAGCCATAGTTGGCCAACATCATGAACAGTAATAAAACAAATTATCAGCCAAGGTGGGGCGCTCTGCCTCCCACACCCCATAATGAGGGAGGCTGCACCCCCCCCCCACAACCCCAACTATAAATACCAACTCCAAGATCACACTACAGTGGGGAATATGGCAAATTTATAAAAGGGTTTCTTTAGCTTACATTATGCATCATGGTACTTCCTGGTTGTTGGGCTACTGTGGCCATTTAATGAATTGTTTTTGAAGATAAGCATGTTCAGTAATTTCAGTGTTTGCTGCTTAACATTTGCTGATAAGCCATTTGCTCACATTGTTACTCGAAGCATGAACATAGACCTGTATAGTATATTATTCTCATGTGATAGTATTGTCTTAATGCCAAAAAACATGCAACATTGTATCATTTGGTAAGCATCCCTAGCCCAAGATTATAGTATAGTTAACACACCCATTTCAAAATGAAAAGTTTGTGAGAAACTAGGGCACATGGTGGACAGCTCCCTAACATTTGACTATCACATTCAAACAGTGGTTAGGAAGTCCTTTTAGCCTGCACAGTGGATAGCAAAAAGTTATTTCTTCCAGACGAAAGAAGTCCTCACCTTCTTGTACTCTTAGCTCATTAGAAAAATCATTGAGTGTGATGCCCCTTTTGGGATGTACCTTATTAAAGATATCACACAACTGGAAAGACCTCAGAGGCTGGGTTAGATTAGGAGCCTAAAAGAGCTGAACAACAAAGAAATACTGAAGGCAATTTCATATAGACTCTTTTGGGGTGACCTGTGTCATGTTTTCGGGCTATATAGGATCCAATAGTCCAAGTTCTCTTATTTCTCTAACTCAAGCATTACAGATAACACTAAGGCCAAAGCTCTAAATCTACTCCAACAAATAAGACAAAAAAGAAGAATAGATTTGTCATGCAGCACCCTACCCCTTCAATGCAGCAAACTTCCTTTCCATGTTAAGCAGTTTGACACACTGGACACTGCTTGCCTTTAAAAAGCAGTTGGGAAACTGGATGCGTGTTCATATATTGACCACTGGTATGTCTGGCTAGGGTCTCCTTGAAATGAGAGGCAAGACCTAAGGGTGGGTGTCAACACTCTGGAAAAGACTTTATGGCACAGATACTATGAAACTTCTATGATGCTATGAACACATGAGTAACATGCAAACTATAGCTGAACACATTTTTTGTTGGGTACCTGTATTGAGATATACAGGGTCCACCTGAGATGTATGAATTGTAACACTGTAACTTTGAACTGCCTGCAAAAAAAAAAAGGCATATTTAAGAAGGACCCAAATAATACAGTTTTCTTTTAATAATAAACTACTAAGACAATGCAAAACTCATTTGACCTAAGTTCAGTCTGCCAAATATGTATCACCAATAGAACATATTGTAATGCCATAATATTCCTTGCACATGTGGTTGCCACACTTTCTAGTAATCATAATGCATGTGAAACATATTTTATAAAATCTGTGTATGTCGCTGCTGTCAGTACATTGTACAGTACATGTATACTGTTATGTAATCATATAAACTTTCTAAAAGTATGCAAGTACTCATGAGTAATTAGATAAATTAACCACAAAGTTGAATGCTATTTTCTCAGCATGTTAAATCCTATCATAATAGTATGTGACAAGAGGCAGCACAGTTGCTGCTACTACTGTAAAAAATGTGTATGTTAGTGTATTACAGTTTCATAGCCCTCTATAACCATGTATTAACCACTACTGACTCTGTGTTACACATTGCTTTACATAGTACACTGCTCAGTACTGTAACCACATAAGCTTGTACTGCTCACACTAATGCATACTAACCAATATATATATATATATATATATATATATATATATATATATATAAGCATGACCATATCGCATGGTACTGTCTATGAGCTTCTACGTACAACTGCAAAAACCATTCTGTAACTACACTTTCCTCTTGCTCTGGTAGTTAGTCATGTATTATAGGCATTTTTCTCTGCAAGATTATTTTTTGCAAATTCATGGAGTTTGCATGGGTTGAGCTGACTTTCATGACCATGTCTCTTCTCAGGTCTTTGCCATATGATAGCATGCTAACCAAGTAGTAGTTAAAACTTAGAGAAAGTAAAACAACTCATTCTCTTGCTCTCTCTCTCTCTCTCTCTCTCTCTCTCTCTATCTATCTCTACAGACCTCTTACTGGTGAGTAGTAACAGTTTTGTGCTATTTTGTCCAACAACCAACAACCAAGACTCACAGCTGATCAGTCCTAATAAGCAGCTGTGCTTAAAGGAATACATCTTAGAACAAAGAATAACACTTCACTATACCACCATTTTCAGTACACTGCTGCTGACTCAAATAAAGGTCTTTGGTATATAAATGTCACTGGTAAAGCAAAAAGAGTTTCTGGCATAAAGAAGTCTCTCTGTCAAATACCTTAATAGTCATGCAGACCAACATCTCTGACTCACCATTTCTTGGAAATATATTTCAGAAGTGCAACTAAGAGAGCTTCTGCTGGCAATTTGAAACCCAGGAAAGGACTTCCTATCTGAGCTGACTGCCCCCAACATTGGTGAATTTTACTTCACAAAAATTCTTCAGGGCACCTCTGGACCCTCAAAATTTGACTTCCGACATGTGGATCTGCCTTTTACAGATACCTGGTTCCTACCTTGTTGATAAAAAAATGTGTTTCAACATGCCATCCAGTAGTAAAACCTGTTATATCCCACAGATGCTCCATATAACTCACACTGTCTCCTAGTAATCCTGTCAGTACCTTTCCATAGCATCCAAAATCAGGCTTATTTAACAAAGTACACTGTGTTTTCCTTTATTTGATGATGATTAATAAAAAAACAGATTCTTTAAATGTAGCTAGGTTTAATGTCTGAGAAAAATATGTGTTTTATTATCTTAACAGGTTGGATGTGTCAGAGCAACATTACTCCGATATACTTAGTATTTAGCAAACGCTTGTAAAATGTCTTGAGATAAACTTAGCCAAGAGTGACTCAAATGTTTTACTTATTTTAGAATACAGCTAATACAGAATCTAAGCTGATTTACACCTTCACTTTGATTTAAAATATAGAGTTCCTGGAGTATAATGGATTTCTTGATGAATATGATTATGAGTTCTGTACAGAAATATCCCTTTAGACTACATTAGCAGGAGGAGGACATAAGCCACTGTACCACTGTGATCATACAGGATATTGGTAAAGCCTTTCACTTGATCCCTACCACACATGCTTCAAGTGAAAAGGTGGTGGGCATTAGTGGCAGTTATAAAGCTCTGCTAGTGGGTGATGAAGTGGTTAGATAGTAAGGGCAGACTATTTAGTGAGGAGGACTAAACATTAAAAAGGTAAAGTGTAATGTTCCATAGTCTGCCACTCTATGCCAGCTATTCTGACTGCATTCATCTCTTATTTCAAACAGGGCATAGAAAACTGCATCATCTACCCTGATGATGTCAACAAATCTGTAGAGGAGTATGTGATCAGAGTACAAGTATGGTAAGGGAAGTCATGTCGTCGCTTGCATAGGCCAAGGAGTCGCAGCTTTTACATAGATGGTGATGCATCATGGGAATGGTAACCCAGAATATGATGCATTCTCTGGGAAGTGTCAGCTTTAACATTTTTGAAATATGAGGATTTAGGTGTTACTACAAAATTCATGAGTCATCCTGATCAGAGTAAAATACAGCCACAAGTAAAAAGCAAATGCTACAGTGTATGCCAAGGAATATATCATTCAGAGATTTGAAAGGGAATATGTGCCTCTGTTAGGACTTTGCATGAATGCAAACAGTCTTCTGCATAATGTATCAGAGCTCTTACATGGAGAATGGAATAAAACTACTGGAGGTATTAGAAAGAAAGACAGCTGGCTTAGTGTAGACAGAGTATCATTTGAAGAGGTTTTTGGAGCTTGTCTCTGCCACAACACACAATTGTTGAAATGAAAGATGAACCTTATGTCTTTTTGGTATCATCAAGAAGGTAAACAAAATTGCTACAGGTAAGCCATCAGACTGTATGATGTAGCCTAACTCATCTTATGCATAGATTTACCTTCTCAGTTATGCAGTTATGTAGTGACTTCTAGTGCCTGCTCTAAAGCTCTTTCTCCCCACTGATTACTACTGACATCATATCTCACACATAACATCTCCAACTTAAAAACAATATTTTTTTTTCTCAAACTAAGCATGTATCATGTCTTTGACTTTTAAGCTAATGTTTAGAAAAAAAGTCATTCATAAGCTTAAAGTGTTAAACAGTTGTAATGATTCTGCTAGAGTGTAAGCTCATTTTTAGGTTTTTGGATCTGCTGCAATGCTTGGCAATCAATGAAATACCCTCTGGTTGAGCTATATTGTTTTATCAAAAAGCTGTTAGGAGGTATAGACACAAACTAACTACTTTTCCATCTGTCTGTAGAAAAGCAGGCACCTATTGAAGGAAATATCTGTTGTGCTTCAGCACTCCTCCCTCTTCTGTTCCATTAAGGTAGGTCTCTGTCTAATCACTTTGAATACTGGGAGATTAGTCTAAATATTCTTATTAGACTAGACGGGAAAAAACTCGGTCCCCAAGCCATATATTTGGTAAGACTCATAAGCTGTGGTGTCTCTTGTAGTGTTGTAGTAATAGGCTTGATTATTTTTTCCCTAAATGTATCCTCATGCTGGATATATCATAATTTGTACCATTTAATTTGATGAATATTTTTCAGGAAAGGATGAGTCATTTTTGTATTATTCCCCACCACAATTCCTGTTTGGCTGACTTATTTATTGGTGCAAGGAGTTTCTCTAAGACATGACATCAAACATGAAATCAGATTGATTAAATATTCACTTATACTTCTCTTTCAACGTGAACATTATTCACAGTGAGGAATAAATGCAACATATTTAAAGTCTCGCTTTGGGGTTGGAGTTGGCAGGATGATTAAGGTGTTTACATTGCAAATACAAGGTACAGTGTTTGATTCTCGTCTTTGGGAAACTTGGCTAGGCCTAAAAAGGCCACCTGGGGTCAGTAACCTAGTAATTACCTATTAACTTGATGTGCTAGAAGACACAACAGATTTATATCACAGTAGGTCAACAGCATCTTGTAAATAAGATACTGAAGCTCATCACAATATGAGCAAATGAAACAGAAAATAGGTGTTTTTCCCAGTGGAACTTGTTGGGCTCTTTGCCACCCAAGCAACCACTTGATTTATTATCATTCCAAGGTTAGTGTACTTTGAAAAAGCACAGTCAGTGGCCAGCAACAGAAAACCTATCTTTTCTCCGGGACATGTCAATATCACTTACTAAACACTGATGTATTGGAAATATGGTCTTGCTTATCTATGATTCAAGCAGCTGTGATAACAACAGCTGCCAGCTTTGGTGTTATTCTTGACAGTTGTGAATTTGGCATTGATCTGAACACGTAATTGCAAGCATCTTGAAATTCAACACTGTCAGCCCGTTGCCCACTAACTGGCATTATTTCCACTGGAATACTAAAGCAATCAAATACTGATTTCATCTTTGTGGAAATTAACTTTTTGCTGAAAAAAGGGACATTTCAATAAAACCCCAGTAACTGTCCAATTTGTGTAGGTACTTTTCATATGTTGTGCTTTCAAATGGTTGAAACAATTATTTTCTAAACCTAATCAGCAATGGTGTAGGTAAATCAATATAGATTAATTCATTAGTGTCCTCATTTAGAACAATTTCCATGACATAATTATCTCTAATTAAACGTTTGGCCCCTACAGTAAAACTTTTGTCTCTTTTCTGTATTTCAGTTAACCTTGATGCCCTTCATGTATTCTCTTGAAGATATCTTATCTCAGAGTAAGTGGAAGCACAAGTCTGGTATGTCTTCTATCCAGATTATCATGCTTGTGTGTGCCCTCAGCTCATCACTGATAAAATGTTGCAAGTGACACTTCATTTGCACATTGATAACTTCCAATTCAGTAAGAAGAATCAGACTCTGTAACTGGTTATCAATAACAGTGGCAATGTGGGAAAGATTTCCATAGTCTCTGTAACTGGTTATCAATTACAGTGGCATTGTGGGACTTATTCCTTGCTGTTGAACCAATGGCTTTTGGTCTATCAGCTAACCGCAGAGATATTTCTATAATTTCATAAAGACACAGACACTCATTAAATTTATCTGTAAATGTTTTCTGCCTCTATAAACTCTTCTGGAGAAAAATGCGGTTGGTATCCATGCTTCCCCATGAAGATGACAAAGGTCACCTACAGTCCTGTAATTATTAAAACCTTTGGTAAGAATAATAATTGTATGTTATGGCATTTTGCTAATAATTTTTAAGTGCTAAAATATCTAATCTCTTCACTGTACTGTATTTACAACCTTTGCCTCACATCTATTCTGATGCTTAACATCTAGAAATGCATAATTGTCAGTCCAGTCCTGAAACAGTCAAAGTCAACTATCCTTCAAACATTTACTTAATCTCAATTCTGTTTTTTTTTTAAAAACACCTTAAAGAAATAATTAATATATAAGCAATTTGCTACCTACCTATAATCATATAATCTCTCACACAAGCAACATGGATTTTCAGCTGGCAGAAGCATGTTGGCAGCTGTCTGGTCATTCACAGATGAAACCTATTATACATAGACATGGTGCTTCTTTGTTGCTCTTCTTATTGACCTTACTCATGCATTTCATCATGTTGATCACTCTGTTCTACTTTCTACCTTGACCCAAATGTGTGTCAGCCTACAATCTAATTCCTGGTTCAAAGATTACTTGTCAGTGAAATAAATTTTAGTTAGAATCCATGCAGCTACTTCAGCAAAGGCTCCTACCTGGCATCCCATAAGGCTATATAATAGTGCCACTATATATATATATATATATATATATATATATATATATATATATATATATATATATATATATATATATATATATATATAAACTTACCTTTGACTTTCATGCCTTGTCCTTAATCTTATATGCTGATGACATCGCAATTTTCAGATCCAGCCTCATGCAAACAGACAAATAAAAACAACTCTGAGAATAGCTCTTAACACTCAGTGCCTGGTTCACTACCAATAAACTCAATAACTCCCATAAAAGCAAATGAATGATTTTTGACACCCATCAAAAAGGAACATAAAATTAATAAAAAAATTAAACTGGTCTAGAACAATAAACTAAAAAAAAAAAAAAACACACAAAACAAAGTCTACCACTGATTGTAAGGAACCACTCTAAAGACTGCTTGAATGGAAGGTTAAGCACTTCATCAGAATCTAACTAGAATATAAGACACAGTGATTTAAAAACCATAATGGAAATCACATGATTTTAAAATGCTCCAATCAAAAACAAATATTTCACACTTGGACCAATCAAACCTTAACTGGAACCCAGGAAGTGTTTGAATGAATGTGAAAAATGAATTTAAAGTTTTTAAATCATTGTGTCTTATATTCTAGTTAAATTCTGATGAAGTTCTGTGATTATGTCAGTAAACAACAAAAGTGCTTAATCTTCCATTCGAGCAGTCTTTAGAGTGGTTCCTCACAAATGGTCATAGAATTTGTTTTGTGTATTTTTAAAAATCAGAAGACATTGTCATAAGTGACCAACTGAACCTGCACATCAAAACTACCACTAGCTTCAAGTATATAGGTATACATTTGATAGGGTCTATATTACAAAGTCGAACGAAAACAAGTTCGAACATTGTAATATCGAACCCTAAAGTCCAAAAGTGGAAAATAGCAAAGCCACGGCACATCGATTTTTTTCCCAGGGAAAAAAATTGGTGGGTCGTTTTTGGGGCTTTGCTATTTCCTCCACTGTGGAGTGATCTCAGAGTTGGTATATTTAAGTAGGGGTGTGGGGGGCACAGCCCCTTACCTTGGTGGGTGTGAGGGGCGAAGCCCCCCACTTCAGTTTAAGTTTACTTTTTTTTGTCACAGAACAGCGATTTTAAATCACTGTTCTGTGCTTTTGGTTTTGTTGGGTTTCGGACATAAGGGTTCGATATTACAATGATATAACTTTTGTAAGTTTGACATTGTGATATAGACCCATTTGGTACAAACATTTAATTTTCAATCACACACTGGAAAAAGGATTAAAAATTAGCCACCTTCAGTTTTGATCATGAAAAATATTCCAGCCTGTTTCCTATCCTGCAAAACTACCATAAATAAAAACATTTTACTTCCCTAGATGGAATATAGACTACCACCAATAGCCAATGCATCCAAGAAAAACCCATAAGCATTGCAAACACTAACAAGACTATAGATTTGTAGCCAGGTTCTCAGACAGAAACAGTGAGTTTCCATTGAAAAAGCTAATTCCATGTCCATTAAACAAAGACCCAACATCTGACTAGGCTTCTTAGTCTTCAGATTCCTGCATGTAGACTCCCCCACCCCATTGTTATGTAAACTCTTCTCTAAAACCCCTTCATGCAGCCTCAGGAGCCAGCCCTTGAAAGGGCCAACACCTGAAATACCTGGAACAAGCTTTCAATGCAACAATCACCTCTTTTTCTCTTCTAAATCCAAAGCTATAACATGAACCCCCTTTATACCTAAAAGGCATTCCCTCATTCATTAAGTTCAGACCAGAACTCAAAGCATACCTTAAGGCACAGAGAAATGTAAATGCTCCAACAAAGGCAAGATTACCTGAATTCCTCCCTCTGTCCTCATCACAATACACTCTACCATCCAGCTGGCATCAAATTTGTACATGTATATAGCTAAATTAATCACTCATTAACTTATACCCCACCTCATGTATCCTCTTCTCCCTCTGTCCTTCTACTTTCTCTACTTTCAGATATCTCTCTTTATATATATATATATATATATATGTGTGTGTGTGTGTGTGTGTGTGTGTGTGTGTGTGTGTGTGTGTGTGTGTGTGTGTGTGTGTGTGTAGGTTCCTTTCAACCCTTCAAAAAGTCAACTTGTTGAGCTGAAAAAAGCTGGTACAGCAGATCAAAAATCAATAATGGCATTTCAGTACAAGACTGCCACATATTGGTGATTGGAGAATTACCCCTTTCCCCACTGTAGTGCAATCTTGAAGTTGGTAAATATATATATATATATATATATATATATATATATATATATATATATATATTAACAGGAGTGTGGGGCTTGTCCCCTGCAAAAAAGTGCATTTTGCTTTTCTACAAATTACAAATCTCTGTGATTTGAAGTATTGTTTACTCCAGTCCTTGTGAATTGAACTGTTATTTTTTTTTAACAGATGCTCAAAGTTTTGATACTTCAAGTGTCTGTCATAGACCCTAATTATTGCAGTTTTCAATAGACTGGGACTGAAATCTATCAGGTTTGATCAGTGTCCTTCCCCGATAAATAATTTTAAATAGATTAATAAATAAATCAAGAAGATTCTGTCTCATTTAAATAAATTATGACTAAATAAGTCTTTGAGAATGCCTAGAGGGCAATCTATCCATGCACCACTGAAGTTATTTATTTTATCACAAACTAATTAGAATGAAGCATATAACATTATTTCTTAGAGTCAGTGATGAAATGATATAGCATTCATCCACAGATATTCTATTTCCTTCCTCAGATCTCTGTGTCACATCTATGAAGCTTACAGATCTAATGAAAACTACTAAACCATCATGTTTGAGAAAAGATACTATCACATTTAAAAACAGTGATTGTTTAGCTTGTCTAAACAGTGTGTGTGACACTTTTTCATTGCAGGATATATTTCAGAATACATGAAGTAATGAACCATGGGATCCATTCAAACTTTACAGTCTCTGTCAGAATGTACCAAGTAATGAAGCATGGGATCATTCATACTTTACAGTCTCTACCCAAATTTACCAAGTAAGGCAGCATGGGATCCATTCAAACTTTACAGTCTCTGTCAGAATGTACCAAGTAAGGGAGCCTGGGATCCATTCAAACTTTACAGTCTCTGTCAGAATGTACCAAGTACAGAAGCCTGGGATCCGTTCAAACTTTACAGTCTCTGTCAGAATGTACCAAGTAAAGAAGCATGGGATCCATTCAAACTTTGCATTCTCTGTCAGAATGTACCAAGTAAGGAAGCCTGGGATCCATTCAAACTTTACAGACCCTGTCAGAATGTACCAAGTAAGGGAGCATGGGATCCATTCAAACTTTGCAGTCTCTGTCGGAATGTACCAAGTAATGAAGCATGGGATCATTCAAACTTTACAGTCTCTGCCCAAATGTACCAAGTAAGGTAGCATGGGATCCATTCAGACTTTACAGTCTCTGTCAGAATGTACCAAATAAGGAAGCATGGGATCCATTCAAACTTTACAGTCTCTATCAGAATGTACCAAGTAATGAAGCACGGGATCCATTCAAACTTTACAGTCTCTATCAGAATTTACCAAGTAAGGTAGCATGTGAAACATTCAAACTTTACAGTCTCTCTGGAAGCAGGTAATGAAACAAAATACAGATTCCAGGTTAAATGTAAGACTAAAGATCTTCCTAACTCTAAAAAATTCCAAATGCAGTAATGAAAAACAAAAATGAACTATCAAAAATATAAATCACAAAAAAGCACTTTAGTCATATTTTAAAGCAGTTTATTAATATTTTACATGAATCTAAATCATCTTAAAAAATTTGTCTCCCACATACATTCAAGAAAAAATAAAAATATATAGTTTAGAATCTGTATGTTAGAGATACAGATATGCCTAAGACTGAAAGACAGACAAGGTAATCCGACAACCAGACCACTATACTAAATAAAATAATCAGTGATAATTTACAAAAACCTATACTCCATTACCATGCCATCTGTAGCCAAGAAACTGAAGATTTGATAAAGGACATATATTTACAGAAACATGGCTTGGGAAAGCCTGCATCAGCTGAGGAAGTGGAAACAATGCTAATGATGATCCTGAAAGTAGAAAAAAAAATAACTGACACTGATGGGCCCACTACTAACATTAAGTGTATGCTAGACTTGCTAATTCTTTCGTAACAACCCCCTGTTATGACTTACTTGAAACAGATATGATCGCACTCTTTTCTAAATATCAAGCCATCTCTGTTCTTCAAAAACCGTGTAAGATTCCTGATGCCCCAGCAAACTGCAGACCTTTGTCTCTAGAATCAGTTTTCACCAAACCACATGCATCATTGGAGCTGTAGCAAGGAATTGTGGTGTTCTGTGCAGCTCCCGTTACACATCTGGTGCTCCTCATCTACTGCTGTCAATACACAAGGTGACATAATGGCAACTTGCAAATTGTCAAACATTTCCTTATGGTAGCAATGAGTAAACACACACACACACACACACACACACACACACACACACACACACACATATATATATATATATATATATATATATATATATATATATATATATACATATATATATATATATATATATATATATATATATATATATATATATGTAGACAGTAATCTCTCGGTTAACTGACACCCATGGGGATTAGTAGATGCCGGATAACTGTAGTTTCTGGTTGTTTGAGAGTTACTATTAAAAATAGGCCTGACTAATACTGTACCCCATACTATTTGTTTGATTTGACTTGTTTTTAGGTTGGGAGAGTGGGAATTTATTCCTATCTTCCTTTTTAAAACTCTAAAATTCTAAAAACTTAAGGTATGTTTCTGGGGTGGGGGGACAGAAAGTGCAACACATGAAAATTGTACTGTATTTTTTCAATTTTTTTTTCTGGTTGCTTGAGTTCCGGTTAACTGAGAGTTTATGTATGTATATATAAACATGTTTTTTATAAACCTTTTCTGATAACTTGTTGCTACCTTTAAAAAAAGAATTTGTCAGCTTAAATGTTGTCATTAAGATGCCCTCATCATTTACAGTCAACCTGTACAAAGTGTCTCATAGTCAAACTGTTCTACTTTTTAAAGGCTGACATGTTATAATCTGCCATTATAAAACATATTCAGACCACTTGGTAGTTGCTGAAGTAGAATAGCATGCAGCTGATATACCATTATACATGTTCTGCAGGTGGGACCTTTGTTGCAAAGTGGGTGTAGTCAGTAGTTTCCAGTACCTCAGAGAATTGGACTATGCTACAAAATGTCTGCATAGTGCTGCTCTTCTCCTCTGTGGTGCTTCAAAATCATATATGGTCCTCCACAGGCATCAAAAAATTGGGAAAGTATCCTAGAGACAGACTCCTGGGATACATTTACCATGTCCTCCATTGGTTATTCCGTGGTTCCTGTAGCCAAAATTTTCAGAGCTACACATACCTTGGTGTTCATAGGGATGGGTACTCCATGAATCCCATGAGTTTGCATGGGGGGGGGCAATGCATCTCAACTAGTGCTTGCATGATGCCTCTGTCTACGTGGTAGTAGTGCACTCTTTCTGTGTCATAGTGGGCATGGAATGAAGGGCAAGGATAAGTGGCTTGGTGGTACCATGGATGATGGAGCATACCTCTGCTGCAACTGGCTGTGGGAATATTATCTTTCTTATTCATATCTTTTAAAGCAATGGCTACTCTGTACAGATTTTCACTCTGTTTCCCATAACTCCAGGATTTCACTGCTGTCAGTACTCTGGTGCTCATATCTCATCTCACATAATTTATGTGTTTCCAGATTGCGCAACCATATTATTTGCCTTCATTTGCATTCATTACGATCCTCATTTAATAATATTGTTCATTTCTATGTCATTATATATGTGCATAGTGTACTGGCCATGGCACTTTGTAGCGCAGCGGTCATTCTAAGTGTGCCTCTGAATTACCCCTCCCTCAATATGGCCACTCATTCCACAAATTATCTACTGTAATTTGAGAAATGTTTCTGAATCCCAAGGTGAATCTACATGATATGCATATACATTTAAAAGATATAAAAGCTTTTCATTGCTCGATGAGGAAGAAAACATAAAAATCCCCCCCCCCTCAATGTGCAGTCAGATGGCCCTTTCATCTTAAAGAAAGAAACAATGCCAGAAAGGTAAATTCAGTTCATAGCATGAACAGGTACTCTTGCTTTTCACTAGGCTGTGTGTGTACATTAATTCCCTCCTTTGGTACTCTGAGTCACCAATGGGATTTCTTTATTTAAGAAGAGAGAATTCTATACATTTAAGATGAATAAAAAGGAGTAGGTATTTAGAATTACTAACTACTGCTTAAAGGAAGTGCATAAAGCCCAGTAATCATCATCATCATCAAGAATCCTCTTTTTCCCATTTTGTATATTATAAGCTGATGACACTGTCAATTTCAGATTCAGCATTGCGCTAGAGTCAATATCAGATAATCTAAAACATGAAGTTAGTTATATGAAAAAATGAGGTAATCACCTCAGAGCAAGCCTGCAGTGAGAAAAAATTGCATTAAAATGTACATAGCCAGCCTATGCTCCTTTCTGTTTTTTTTTTCCTCCCTTAAGATTGTCACAGACCTCTTTTTATATCAGTTCCTCTTAACTGTTCTACAAAAACCAGGTATGGGTTAAAGTTCTACCATTTATTTGGGAAATCATGGTCCAAGCCAGTTTATTTTAGCTATGACAATTATTGCCTGCATCATTTTAATTGTTTAAAATGTGTTCCCTCTATCAGATTTAACCACTGACTCAAACAATGTTTGTTCTCAGGCAAAGCTGTTCCCCTTTGTCATTGTAGTTGAATGCCATAGAAGGACTGCATGCTATAATTACTTATCCCATTAATCAAGCATAACCTATAAATAGTGTTAATGTACTTCAGTAGGAAACACATTTCTATGCTGCATTCCCATTTAGCTTTTAGTCTTAACAGCAAAAAAAATTCATAGTTGTATAAGAAAGCATAGTCCAGATAAACAACCTTGACAAGAAACATACAATAAACTGGGTTTTTGGTATAACATGTGAATAACATTCACAACATGGCTTCCCATTCTGCTACATCAAGTATGTCAATATAAAGTATTGCCTACATTAGGAATTGTCTCTGATAACATTTCTACAGTGCTTTAAATCTGCCTGCTCTCCTTGTGTGAGTGAAGCTGTCAAGGCAAACTTTTAAATGCCATGCTTGTCTCAGAGGTTGCACTTCACCTTTTCTAGTCCTAACCTAGTGTCGCCTGTCTAACCTTTATTCATTGTTGTGTCTCAGCCTCTCTTGATTAGAGATCTAATCCTTCCTTTTACCTTTTATACATACACCTGTTGCTTTCCAATCAAAGCATATTATCCTGTCCATCAGCCATTAAAATATTCCTGTTTCATGCAATGTCCCACTTATAGACTATATGTACTGAAGCAGTTTCTGTCACTCCATTCATATCCTTGCAATCATAGAAAAACATTGTTCTTGACTGAATTTTAAGGTGCACAGCATAATGTGGATCATAAAACCTAAAGGAGAGCTGAGCGGATGTATAGTAAGCAAACTGAGATGGCATTACGGTCTCTGAATGAAAAAGGCTAAATGCTCTTGATTTCCAACTACACCTATAGATAAAAAAGAATGATGTTTCTTTCCTTTCAGTTAATTAATGATGCTGGTGTGGTGCACCTAAAACTAAAATCGGATTAAATTACCCATAGGCTAGTCATAGGAAGAAAGCTTTATCAGAGTAAAAAAAAAAAACTAAATTGCTTTCCTAAAGAAAGTTGTGAACTAAAGCACACACTACATAATGAAACAAAATGTGTAATACTAAAGGCAAACTAGAAATGTGTATTTTTATGACTTTTCACATACTTTTCTTATTGTCAGACTTCTCTGTGTCTTTCTTAATTTAGAAAAGATTTGTAAATGTATATTCCTGGCACTTCTTAACCTCAAAATCTATTTGTGTAACTGTATCTCAGTGTTCAAAATGACAACAGGCTGTAATATGTCTAATACTAATTATGGTGTTAATGTCAAAGATCCTTGAATTCTGTAATGTGATTGCTGTTTTATATTAAATATTTAAATGAGTAACACCAGGAAAAATTATTAAGAGTGAAAAAAAGCAGCACTGAACTGAAAACAATTGTTGACATATAATTAGTGTGTACTGGGTATTTTTACAATGTAATTGAGTTGGCCTTTAATATTATTGCAATCGATGCATAAAGAGAACTACAATTCAGCTGAGTGTACTTAGCCTAAAGCTAATCACAGTTTCTTGTTTGTTGAAAAGCTTTGCTTCAAATCTAGGAAAAGTGGTATTCCTGGTAATTTACATATGTACTGTTTCAATTAGTACTGTTCAGAAGCAGAATATATAGCAAAATATATTATATAATAGAAATGTATAATATTGTACTTGTGTTTTTTGTTTCTCTTAGCTTGAGGAAATAATTTCTGGTATAATTCTTTGATATATAAAAGACAGTGCACTATGATTTAACTATAACTGAATAATAATTGATTTAAAACAACAATAAAAATGACACCTGCCATCTGTAAAAAACTGATGGTCCTGTCAATCCTCTTTAAATGTGTTAGTTTTCAGATACTGTTAAATTTAACTTAATAGTCAAGGTACAACAAAAACAATAGCATGTTCAGATAAGAAATATCATTTTTTTGCTCTATTATTTAATATTTGCATTATGAGAGGAACACAAGAATTCAAATAGTACTATATAGGTGTGGCTCTAGCAGTGACTTACCCTCTCAAATGTAATACAGTGTGGCTGTTAATGAAATTTTATTTCCTGCAAATTCCACTGTTTTATCATAAGGTTGAGTTTAGGGCTGTTATATTTGGGAATTAATGTCTTTATGCATATGGATTTTTTTTCTTGAAATGATTATTTGACAAGGAAGAAAAGATATCCAAAAGAGCCTAAAATGTCAATTCATTACTCAACCTGTGGCCAATATATGAACAAGATCAGGTGAAAGTATGCTATTTGTCTGTTCTGCAATAATGTAAAAAAAAAATCTTGTGATAAAAAAAAGCAAAATATTACTTACTGTAGTACTTAATTAAAACATGTTAAATACATTTTTTGCTTGATTATTTGTTAGCAATTGTTTTGGAGCTTTTCTCCCTGGGCCTCCACTAAAAATGGACAGCTCTGTCCAGTCGGACCTCCCCAGTAAACAAACGTAAAATAAATAGACAAAAATGTATCCTAATATTGTCCTACTTATGGCCAGATTCAGGAAGCCTCCGTGTAAGAGTTATAACTCTTACACGGAGGCTGCAGTGAAACTGTGTGATGTCAGCATGTCATGCATATGCATGAGGTGCATGAGGCATGCTGAATCACACTAGTAACTCTTACACGGTCCGTGTAAGAGAGTAGGGGGCGTGTCAGTAGGCTAAGCCCTGCAAGCGGACACGCCCCCGGAAGACTAGAATGGCTGAAAGTAAACAACCACGAGAGAGGCCATGGAAATGTGCATAAACACACTACACAACACATGCCCCGATAGACCATCACTGTATAAAGTGAAGAGATGTAATAAAATTAAATTAAAACCTTTTTTTTTTAAAACCCGTAAATGTTTGCTACTGTGTGTGCCGTGTGTGGTGTGCTACTAAGCGCAATCACAGTTAGCAATCAGTGGAAAAGGATATAAGAACTAAATATGCAAAGTAAGCCAAGAAGTAATAGCTTAGTGGTAGAGTTGCTGGCCTAAGAGTAGGCAGGCAGGGTTCGAGCCCCCACAACAACCTTTTTTTTTTTTTTTTTGTAAATAAGCACTAAAAAGCCCCCTGACAGTATTGTACACATGTAAATGTATTCCCTTTTGTAAAATGGAATGAAACGGAGCATATATTCTGAAGTAGCACAATAACAAAAATAGTCAGAAATGTACTGATAGCAAAGCTGCTGTGAGACGGAGTGCCCGTAGCTGAGTAGTGTTTAAAAAGCTGCAAACTGCGTGCCTGTTGCTAGGCATCGGTTTAACAGAGTGAAACTGTTTGCAACTAGCTGTGCTTAGCTGAACATGTGTCACTAGCCAATTAAGGTTTATCCCAGCGCACACCGTTTGCGCGGTGCTCCCACAAGCTAACTGAACCCA